>NC_048301.1:89453535-89753535 GCF_013100865.1 Trachemys scripta elegans
TCCGGAGGCAAGGGGGCTGCCTGAAGCCCATAGCGCTTGGGCAGCTCGGCTCTTAAACAGAGCCAAAGAGTCAGGGGAGGAGCAGAGCAGCCGCGGGAGGGGAAGTGCCCGGCCGGCATTTTCCCGGACATGTTCAGCTTTTTGGCAATTCCCCCCAGACGGGGGTTTGATTGCCGAAAAGCCGGACATGTCCGGGGAAAAAACGGACGTATGGTAACCCTAGTTTCGGAAACTAGATATTAAATTCACATGGGCAAGTATTTCCCTTGGAAGTATTTGCATGTTGATCCAGCCATGGGACAGAAACAATACCATTTGATGTAATTAATCGATCATAATTAACTAAGCACAGTTTAAATTTCAAATACTGAGCACTGAATACTTGAAGCGAAGTGCAAACCATACATTAGCCAAACTTAATTGATTTCAAATAATGAATAAATCTGAGGAAATTCCAATGCGTTTGTGGGTATCCCATAAGCAGAAAAAGAGAACTAAGCTCATCAGATAAAATGTTAATGATGCTCAGTGCTAGTAACTTGTAACATAAGAAATGTTTTTTTTTCGTAAGTGTGGTATTTTTAATAATAAATCTGTAGCCAGCTCAGATCTAAAACAATATGAGAGACTTAAGTGTATATCTCATATTCATGGAAGCATTTTTAACATAACAGTTAAAGCCTATGGCAAAATATTTTGTGTCTGAAGAAAAGGCCTAAACAATTCCAGAGACACCAAGGACAGTAGATTTTAGACCCGCAGTTTTCTTACTCTGTGATGTGTGAGAGAGACTGGGAAGTTGCTCAGTAAGAGGATAAAGAAATGTGCTTTCACCTTTGAGTTCAAGTGCATGGCTGTGATCTTATCTGAAATTAGTTTGATTAGTATCAGCTTGAACTGCATAAATAAAAATAAAAATACATCATGAGCCTTGACACAGCTGGGTACAGCTGACAGTATCTGAGCCTGAACGAAGAGTTACTGACTGAGAGTTAATATCATTGGTGAGGCACTGTAGGGAAGTCTGTGGTTCAGCATGAATATTATACAAGCTGTTTTCCATTTCCAGCAGTTGCTTTTTGTTCACAAGCACAAATCTATAAATATCCATTTTTATGCTATAAATATGTTCACGTACAGCAAATTTGGGGAACAAAAGTGTATTAGAAAGGCAATTGTAAATTACAGCTATATTTTAGAGCTGAGTTTTTATTAATTTTGCCTCATCTTTCCCTTAAATCCACATGCATTTAGTGCTCACAAATGGCACCAGATTGACAGCCCTGAGTTCTGAAGCCTTGTATTTATCCACAGAACAGATACAGAACTAGCAGTAAATGTTCAGGCTTCCCTTCTCTGCCCTACCAATATGCCTCTGCCCAGACCTAGGACGACGATCTCTGGAAGCGAGAAGATTGTTCAGAGTTTCATGCTTTTATAAGGATTGATCCAAAGCCAGTTGAAGTCAAAGGGAGTCTGTCCATTGCGTTTGAGCTTTGAATGAGACCCTCCTTCCCAGGAGCCACTGCTGAGATTGTAATGAATATGCCAGTAGTAGGACTGGTGGAGTGGCCCAATAACTCATTTTGCACAGGCCACTGAAGAGATATTAAAATATTATGCATTTATAATTTGTATTGTGGCAGCATCCAAAGGCCTCAATCAAGATGTGCGAGCTGCTGTACTAACATAAAAAAGACACGGTCCCAGCTCCAAGGGTCTTGGTATTAACTTTCCAAACTGTGGTGTATGGGACACCAGCACTCTGAGAAGAGCAAGCAGATCATGTGATGCTGGCTCTGTGGCCTGCCCCCTTTTCTCCACATGCTAAATTGCTTCCCGTTCATTCCTAATAGTAATTTTCCACATAAAAAATTGACTGAGGTTATCACAGGGATAGGAAGGGAGGAGGAAGCAGAGACTTGGCCTGGCAAAGCTGGCTAGATACAGAGAGGAGCACAAGATGCACATTTTGAAAGGGTAGCAGAGCTCCTACTGCAGGTGACTTTCCCGGTAGCACCAGGAGCAGTTCTGAATGGCTCAGAATTCTTACTGGTTCTATCCCTGCTATATGGTACCATGTATACCCCACCACAGAGCATGTGCCTCTAAGGCTTTGACATCATGGCTTTCTTGTACTTGGAGAGTATAGCATTCAGGTATAAGTATGCTCCTTGTCTTGGGTTAGTTCCATTGTAATTGCTTCCTCTCCACATCTTGAACTAGTGGTTTTTAGCTTTTTTTGTACTACAGCTAGTATGTTATAAGAAACTACAAACAAATAAGAATTAATACTACAAAATGCTTTTATTTAAAATAAATGTGCATGCCCGCATTTTACAAATAAGAAGATTGGGTAAACTACGGAGTGCTGTATATGAACACAACAAAGTCTAGTCCTGCAAACACTTCCTACCAAGCATAGAGCTTGCTACTATAAGTAATGCCATCAGATGCAATGCTATTACTCCCAGTATTCAGCCTTATTAATGGTTGGTACTAAGTGTTTGCAGGATTGGGTCCTACAAGTTTTAAAACCACAGACCTGCACATTCTGTTAACCACTTACAATGGTATTATTTTGGGAATGAAATGTAAAGAATCTGCTTCAAAAAATCTGCCCTCGCTCAGACACATGCAACAGCCATGAGAGTGAAGTTTAATCCTTTTGTCTGTGACTTACTCAGGGCCTGATCCAAGTCCCATTTAAGTCAATAGAAAGATTCAGGTGGACTTAGTTCAGTGGGAATGGTACAGGACTGTAAGGCAAAAATCTTGCACTCTATGAAATGCCATTGACTTCAGTGGGGTTATACCTAGGTGTAAGGACCTCTGGATCAGGTCCTAAACTCGCTGCATTATTTGGTTTGGTGTCTTTCCCATATACAACTCTGACTTTGCTGTGAAGCTCTATTCTCTCACTGTCTCACTAAGATCTTGATCTGGGTTTCTGTTGTTGGATGGCTTTTTTTTGCACTGAGAGCAGGATTATTCCAGTTTCTTCAAGGAGTAGAAAATTTCCCCTCTACCTATCTTCCACTGACTGACTCTGTATTCCCAAGTGGCTCTTTGTGCCCACAGACCATAGCCAAAAATGGTTTAAAACAAAAAATAAAATAACATCAAGAAGATAGAGATACCTATAGCAGATCTCACTGTATATTCTTAGTGTCCCCCACTGACAGTGTCATGTGGAAGGGAAATTGTTCTATCAGTGACTGTTAGATTCATGACCCCACCACAACCTTGAATTGGCCTTTAGTTGTCGCTGATGGGAACTGAAGAACAGCTCCTGTCGACATGATTGCTGCTCTCCAATGAATCAGAACACGCAGGGCACAGAGCAGCACATTAAACTAGCAACAGAAATATATCACTGTACTTTTATATAGATGTATTGCTTTTGCCCAGGCATATAAATGATTGGGCTATCCACTTATTTTTTTTTTTTCAAGGATTATAAATTAAAAATAAGCTGAGGGTTTTGAAATTATGTTCCTTTTTAAAAAACTGGGTAGCTATTTTAAGTCTACAGTAAAATATTTAAAGGTAATCTGAAAGTATATGTCTTCTTCACCATCCTCTGTAAAAGAAATCTATTTCTGCAGTTCTGACTCGGCTAATTAACTTAACATATGCTTTAAGTATTAAATTTGATTATATTGTGTTAATTTTATGCTAACCAATAGCTACTAGTTTTCTTAAGAAGAAGCTATTTAATTATAAGTAATTTGGGATTTTCTCTCTCTGTATGTGTGGGGCTAGGTAGTTCTGAGAATCATGCTATATCCTAATGGGGGACTAAAGTTAAGACTCTTTTTTTAGTTTGTCATTTTTTTTAAATTGCAGAATCTGTGCTTTACATATGTAATTTTTTATGGTGTAACAATATTTCATAAAATCAGACTGTGTAGTTCCAATTTACCTTAACCAAAGGTCACTTTGACATAAAAGTTAGTTTGATATACAGCTACGTAATTTAACGTGGTGCCTCAGAATTGAAATGTTCCATCATTAAATTGTATTCAGTTTTTTCAGCCTTCTCTGCACCCTGATTAAATCATCTGTTTAATTCTGTGATTATTTTATTTAGTTTAAACATCTGGAATGAACTACACTATGTGTTGTCAGTTTCATACCCCTTGTATCTTTAAAACAATGTGTAGTGCACATAGTATGGTATTAGTGTGGTCTGTTTTAGGGGTGTGTGTGTGTGTACTGAGACAAGTGGCCTGCTAAGCTAGGCTGAAAGCTTAGAGGCTCTAGCCTACTGTCCATTGATCTCTAACCCCTTGACCTTATGACCTTTGATCCCTAGCCTGATTGCTTGACAAGGGGGTGGGACTAACTCAGGGAGAAAAGAGGTTAAAAAACTGACTCCCAAGTGACCAGAGGAGCTAGCCAACAGGGAGGGAGTTTAGAGAGGGAGTAGGAGTACTTGTGGCACCTTAGAGACTAACAAATTTATTAGAGCATAAGCTTTCGTGGACTACAGCCCACTTCTTCAGATGCATAGAGAGGGAGTGTGAGGAACAGATGCACCCAGCAAGCATATTCTAAACTTAAACCAATAACTGCCCCCAAAAACAAACAAAAATTTTCAAGAGTAGAAATGAAGCAGGCAGAAGTCCAGTAACAGAGTGGGAGCTTTCCAGTTTATTGCACCAAATGCAGCATGTATGATTACCTGCCTTGTGGACAGGGGACATGTCATACAGTGCAAGCAGCCCATGGCCCTCAGAGAGACAGTATGGGTCCTTGAGGCCATAGTGGCTGAACTAGAGGAGCTAAGGGAGACAGAGGTACATAGTGGAGACTTTTAGGGACACAATAAAGCAGTCCCACCCCCAGTCTGAGAAAACCCAGTCTCAGGCAAGGAGGGACCTTCCTTCCAGATGATGTCATGGTATCCTCTCAGGGTTTGTGATTACTGGGAGAGCCACATGGTAAATTGCCTGCTGTGAGCAAAGGTTGCGGATCTCACAAGACATCTAGACATACTTATGTGCAGTGCTGGGGTGGAGCTGGTGGGTCATGGTCCATGTAGGTACCAATGACATAGGGAAAAGTAGGACAGAGGTCCTCAAGGCCAAATTTAGGCTAATAGGTAAGAGATTAAAGCCCAGGACCTCCATGGTAGCATTCTCTAAAAGCCTTACAGTTCCATGTGCAGGGGCAGTTAGACAGGCAGAACTACAGGGTCTCAATGTGTGGATGAAATGATAGTGTAGGGAGGAAGGTTTTAGGTTTATTAGGAACTGAGAAACTTTTTGGGAAAGGAGGAAGGAGGCTATAGAGGAAGGATGGGCTCCACCTAAACCGAAACGGAACCAGATTGTTGACATGTAAAATTAAAAAACGTAGAGAATTTTTTAAACTAAAAACTGAGGTAAAGCCAACAGGAACAGAGGAGCACACAGTTAAGGCAGATGCATCCCTCAGGGATGAATTTATTAAAGGGGGAACTCTATGTCCTGCTATTGAGTATAGGCAAGAAGTTGGTAAATTACAGGTAGGAGCTTTTCTAGAACAGTCAAATGTTACAGTCCCATTTTAAATATAACACATGAAGACAAGCAACTGAAAATTGACAAAATGTACACGTGCTTATATACAAATAGTAGAACTAGAGTGGCATGGAATTAAATGAGGATATTGATATGATAGGCATTGTAGAAACTTGGTGGAAGGAGTATAATCAATGGGACATTATATTACCTGGGTACAAAATATATAGGAAGACAGAGTAGTTCATGTTAGAGGGAGAGTGGCACTATGTGTGAAAGGAAGCATAGGGTCAAATAAAGTAAAAATCTTAAATGAATCAAACTACCAAAGAATCTCTATGGATAGAAATTCCGTCCTTCACCAATAAGATTATAGCAGTAGGAATACACTCCCAACCACCTGACCAGGATGATGACAGTGAGTGATGGTGAAATGCTCAGGGAGATTAGAGAAGTTACGAAGGCAGAAAATGCAATAATAATGGGTGATTTCAACTATCTCCATGTTGACTGGATATTTGTCACCTCAGGAAGGGATGCAGAGATAAAATTTCTAGATATCATAAATGATGGTTTCTTAGAGCAGTTTGTGCTGAAACCCCCAAGGGGAGGGGCAATTCTTGATTTAGTCCTCAGTGGAGCACAAGATTTGGTCCAAGAGATGAACATAGCTGAATAGCGACCATAATATAACTAAATTTAATATCCTTGTAGGGGGCAAACGCCAAAGAAACCCACCACTGTAGCATATAACTTAAAAAAAAAAGGGGGGGGGGAACCGCACAAAAATGAGGAAGCTAGCTAGAAATTAAAAGGAACAGTACCAAGAGTGAAATACTTGCTAACTGCTGGGAGACTATTTAAAAATACTATAATAGAGGCTCAAAGTAAATGTATAACCCAACTCCATAGCTTAGTGCTCAGGGCACTCACATTGGAGATCCAGGTTCCAGTCCCCACTCTGATGATTGCAGTATTTCATACAAAGGGAAACAACTTAAACAAGAGAAAGTGAGACCTACCCTAGAATACCTCATAACCCAGTGGTGAGGGTACTTACTTAGGAGGTGGGATACCTAGGTTCAAGTCCCTGCTCCAAATTAGGCAGAGTGGGGTTTTGAACCGGGGTCCCACACATCCTGGGTGAGTGCCCTAGCTCCTTCTCCTGACCTGGTTTAGGCCTAACTCCAGGAGAGGATTTATGACTTAAAACTCACTCCGCTCCTCAGCACTTCCTATTGCCTAGTTTAGGTGGCTCCCTGCTCTGTGTGTTGGCTTTTGTGAATCCCATTCTTAGGCACGTAACTCTGCCCATGCATTGTACAGGGAGCCTGGGTGCCTAACTCAGGGCTATAGATCCACTAGACAGCAGGGTGCGTAAAGAGCTAGGTGTTGCAATGCTGAGTCTAATTCCCTCTTTTTGGATCAATCATGAGCTGCCTTATGCAGCCACCTGGGGGACGCAAGTCTACCCATACAGTTGCTCTATAGAATGCAGAGAGCGCACTTCTCTTCCCATACAGATAGGCAGGTAGGGATGGGGATTGGGCAGAGCTAAGGTTTCATCCCCACAATGCACTAGCTAGCACAGACAGGAAATACCCTGCACCAGCTATAGGGCTGGCATTGGTTTCTTCCTCCTGGAGCAAAAGGGAAGTTGGGACCGAATTGTCACTTTGAGTCAGTTCAAACTCTGGTCTGTTCCTGGGGAAGCACAGCTATAAGCTGCCCATTAGTCAGTGCTCTTAGTAACTCTATGATCTAGATCTAAGAGAGGCTCCTGGGAGCATCTGCAAGTCAGTATCCTGGTTCTTCTTCATGTAACACTTTCCTAGAAATAATGTCAACAATTTAGGCTCTTGAAATGGGGCAACTACAGATATTCAAAGAGTCATTGTTGCTAGTTATTCTGCTTTGTGCCTAGAACTATTTACATTGAATCACAACCCAAATAAATCATACTATTGATCTGAGCATGATCAAGTTTATTTGCAGTCTTGTAACCACATAGACAAATTTACTAAACTTCAACAAAAATCAGTATATCTGAAGTATATTAAGTTTAACTGGTACTTGAAGGACACGTGGAAAGTCATTATGGAAAGGTACTAACTTTTCTGGTAGTAAATTAGTTTTCTGACTCCTCAAACACTGTCAGCCCAGACAGTAGATTGTTTTATAGTGCAAGTCTGGCATGCTGTTGGCTTACTGATATTATGAATGTCTATGATTTTATTTAGGGTTTAGGTTATCATAAGATGTTGAGATTGTGGGGGAGGTGGGGAAATCTTGAAATGTCCTAGCCTGATCAACTCAACCATTCATTCAGCAGATCACATGAAGGGGAAGGTTGACAAATTTCTGATATCAAACCCAGCTGTCGGAACAACACAGGGTAAT
The DNA here is from genome assembly GCF_013100865.1 of Trachemys scripta elegans. Lineage (NCBI taxonomy): Eukaryota > Metazoa > Chordata > Testudines > Emydidae > Trachemys > Trachemys scripta. The sequence continues at coordinate 89,461,443 of NC_048301.1, forward strand.
AGCTGTCCTTGTCAAATGTACCAATTAATTCACCAGACTGTCAATGTTGGTATAATTGATAGACTCCACAATCTGGCTGAGTAATGAAAGTCAAAAGTATTACTAAGACCATTTCATCTTCTAACGGATTTCCTAATATAACTTGAGCTGTCAGTGCATCAGAAAAAAAAAATTCTGCAAAGTTAAATAAAGGTTTTTAGGTTGATATTTTTTTGGGTGGAGTGGATGTGAGGGAAAATAACACAGAAACTGAAGAATCCTCTAGAGCAGCATATCTCAAATGCGGCCACAGCCTCCTGGACTGTTATTGGGGAAGGGGAGTGTGTGTGACGGGTTGGGTCACAGAAACTCCCTCAAGACTCACTAGATGTGCTGGGATCCCACTGAGAACAAATCCCCCTGCCAGAAAAGGCTTCCTTCCACTCCCGTCTTGCTGAGCTAGACACACCAGTCAGCTCCAGCACAGAGCAAGAGGTTGGGCCACGCTCCCCTGCAGTTCACAGAAACTCAGATTCACTTCTCAATTAACAGGTACTTTCCCAGCACCCAGTATTCATGGGAGCCTAAACCCCGAATAAATCCGTTTTACTCTGTATAAAGCATATACAGGGTAAACTCAAATTGTCCGCCCTCTATAACACTGATAGAGAGAGATGCACAGCTGTTTGCTCCCACCAGGGCCGGCTCCAGGGTTTTTGCTGCCCCAAGCAGGGGAAAAAAAAAAAAAAAAGCCGCAACTGCGATCGCGGTCTGCGGCACTTCGGTGGCAGCTCTACCACCACCTCTTCATAATTCGGTGGCAGGTCCTTCGCTCCAAGAGGGAGTGACGGACCTGCCGCCGAAGAGCTGGACATGCCGCTCCTCTCCTTTGGCCGCCCCAAGCACCTGCTTGCTGAGCTGGTGCCTGGAGCCGGCCCTGGCTCCCACAGGTATTAATCACTCACTCTGGGTTAATAAACAAAAGTGAGTTTATTAAGTATAAAAAGTAGGATTTAAGTGATTCCAAGTAATAACAGACAGAACAAAGTAAGTTACCAAGCAAAATAAAACAAAATACGCAAGTCTAAGCCTAAATACATGAAGAAACTGAATATAGATAAATCTCACCCTCAGAGATGTTCCAATAAGCTTCTTTCACAGACTAGACTCCTTCCTAGTCTGGCCCCAATCCTTTCCCCTGGTACAGCCTTGTTAGTTCCAGCTCAGGTGGTAGCTAGGGGATTTCTCCATGACTGGCCTCTTTTGTTCTGTTCCACCCACTTTTATAGCTTTGGCACAAAGCAGGAATCCTTTGTCTCTCTCCCACCCCTCCTTCTAAATGAAAAAGCACCAGGTTAAAGATGGATTCCCACTCAGGTGACATGATCACATGTCCTGTGAGCCCCCCTCCATTCCCCCAGAACTGGCCCGCAGATATGTAGTGGAGACTTGCAGGTAAACAGCGTCCTGTACAGTCAATTGTCCTAGACAAGATTTTAAACCACCATTAATGGCCCACACTTTGCATAATTACAATAGGACCTCAGAGTTATGCTACATATTCCTAGTTTCAGATACAAGAATGATAAATTCATACAAATAGGATGAACGCATTCAGTCGATTATAAACTTTGTAATGATACCTTACAAGAAACCTTTTGCATAAAGCCTATTCCAGTTACATCATATTCACACTTTTATAAACATATTTTGATAAAGCATTATGGAATGCAATGTCACAGGGGGGAAGGGACAGGAAAGCAACGCAGTGGCCCCTCCCTGGTGCTCCTGGATGCACCGTCCTGGGGTTGGTTATTGGGGCCGCCAGCAGGGTTGCCCTCCTCCCCTCTCCCTGGAGACATCTGGGACACAACACTGGAGAAGCAGGCAGCCAGTGAGTTCCTCACCTTCCCAGGAGAAGTGGGGATCAGGCTTGGACTTCAGCCCTGAGGTTGCAGGGGGCAGGCTCCTGCCACGGGGCTTCGGGTTCCAGCCCTGGGCTCCCGGCTGCGCAGCTTTGGGCTCCCCCCCCCCCTCCGTGGGGCTTCAGGCTGCAGCCCCCTGCTGCCTCCCTCAGCCCTCCACCCCCACCCCATCAAGGGCTTAATTTGTCCCCAGGCTTGCCAGGGCTGAGTAAGTCTGCTGTGAAAAGTGATACTTGTTGTGAAAAGTGATATTAACAAACATAAAAGTATCACTTTTCACAACAGGCTTATTAGCTAGCAATAAATAAATTACAATAATTTTGATGTGTATATGTGTATATTTATTTTTTCCTAAAGGCAATTAAGTATTTTAGGAGAAAGTGTGAGAGCGGCCACCAGCAAGAGTTGGTGGCCACACTCTGAGGCCACCAAAAATTTTGTCCTGAGAATCCCTGCTCTAGAGAGAGAACTTTACACAAATATTTTTAAAGTGGAATAGAAAATATAATTAAAAGAAGAATTAAACATTTCACTGCAAAAGATGTTTGTTAAAGGTTTTATTTTAATGAGGTGAGACATTATTAGAAGGAAGCCTGGATATAGAGCTTGAGCTATAGCTTGTGGATGAAAGGGTAGGTCTTCACTACGGGGGGGGGGGTCGATTTAAGATACGCAAATTCAGCTACGCGAATAGCGTAGCTGAATTCGACGTATCGGAGCCGACTTACCCTGCTGTGAGGACGGCGGCAAAATCGACCTCCGCAGCTCCCCGTTGATGGCGCTTACTCCCACCTCCGCTGGTGGAGTAAGCGCGTCGATTCGGGGATCGATTTCTACCCGCCGATTCAGGCGGGTAGTGTAGGCCTAGCCGCAGTCTCAGCTAAACACCCCTATTAGCATTATCCTTGATCTGATTCAGAAATATGTGTTAAAAAAAAAAAGACAAGTTCCAATCAACTATAAGTGCAAAAATTTCTTGAAGCATAGTTTGGTATTTTTATTTTGTTACATTTGCCTTGATTGCTGTGCCATTCGATCCATTCTCAACACAGCCCTGTTTAGGAACAAATAGAGTAATCTTTCAGAGTTTTGGTTTGTCCTGTTCTTAGCAGGTGATTTAATAAAGGCCCACATAAATGGGAAACCAAGTTGTCTCTATTTCTGTAAAGTGTGGAGCATCTTCTGTGGTCGCAAAGGGGCACGGTCAAGATTGTTAGACATAAAATTAGATCTACATTTGTTTTGGTTCACAGATGTATGTACATACCTCCATTCCATCTGCCCTGCCTTTTGGAAAGGCAGTGTTGGCTTGATTTCAGGGTTCTTGTACATTTCAATAGGCAGCACACACATTCTTAGCAAATCCATCACCCAGGACCCAACCCAACTGGTTGTAGTAAGAATGAGGTGTAGAAATCCTCCTCCCGAGCTCATGAGGCAGATCTAATGCTTCTCCATGGAAGCTACTTCTGCCCCACACGTGAAATAGCCCTGTGCATTCCTAATGTGGCCCTGCTAGGTGAGGTGGAGGCGGCAATGGGAAGATCTGACCCTATACTCTCCCCCACTATACAACCAAACTGTGCCACTTAGAGTTGCTGTGACCCTAAGCTCTGTGTCATGCAGAGGGTTTGCATGTCTGCCTGACTGCCAGGAATTCAGGTCCCTTCATTCCTCAGCAAACTGCTGCTTCTGCAGGACTCTCAGAGCTGGGGGATGTAGATGAACTTGCCTCTCAATATATCTTGAATCATCAGTGGCATTTAAACAAATGGACTCGAGATACCTGTTCATTATAAAGCAAGTAAAATTCAACCCTGGTGTAGTTCCTTTCACTTGAATAGAGTTTCAGCAAGACTGTGTATGGCCCAGATGATCTAATTCTAAGCCAGACGGTGTCCCAGCAAGGAGTTCTACACATGCTCTATGAAAGGTTCCAAAACAGGAAAACTGAACTTAAAAAGAGATTTAAGCCAGTATTTCACAGAGAGGAGCAATAATAATATTGGTGCCTCACTGAGTTCAAAAGATAATTGGAGGACACTACAACCATTGGCAGTGCTGAGCGAGGCAAGTAAAAAGGGCTCTCTATGATGCATAGCTCTGCTTTCCCACTTCCTAGGATTTATATACTTATGGATGTATTTAATACTTGGTGATCAAAAGGGTACAAATAGTGGTTGTATTAATGATTTCAGCATAACCTCTCAATCCCAGGAGAGCACTAGAAATTTTCAACTTGGTCTTAATCTTCTGACACTTTTTATTAAGAGCTAAATTAAGTTCTGTTGCTTTACGATAAAGAAGTCTACAGCAGTGTGAATTATAACTCTGATCTAAATTTCTGCTGAGAATTGTTAGATCCTCCTGTGGTGGTTCTCGGGGTGTGCAGGACTGAGAGTCACCTTGTTACGCCCTGCCTGCAGCAAGAGGGAGAATTGCTTGTGCTTAATTGGGTTCCAGCTCCCTGATACCTCTAGCCTGTTAGCTACCCAAGTACTCTCCTCTGGGATACGCCAGCCCTTCCTTTGCCTTGCAGGTTAACAAAAGTGCACCCTAGTCCCTATGCTCCTTTGAAGTGTTATCCACTTAACACTCACAGAAATATCAAGGTTGTTATCCCCAGGGGGACTGTATACACCCCAGTTTTGATTCAACTGGGGATCAGCTCCTTGTATAATACCACACCACTGAGATATATTTACAGTGAAAACAATCATGTTTATTATCAAAGACCATGATTCAAGAGAGAGTGAGTAAGGATAATGGGAACATAAGGATTACATACAAAACAAAATCAGTGCACACTTTCGAGAGAGTAAAATTAACTTGACAGGCTAACCTCGGGTCTAGCGCAGTCTTATCTCACCCAAAGCCTTTTGCAGCATTTCCAGCCAAGGCTGGTTGGGATCCCTTTTTCGTGAATGTAAATGTGCTGTCCATTTACTTGCTAAGTGCAGGATAACAGGGTGCTTTCCTCGTTCCCTATTAAAACTTTAAAGCGAAACTGGGAAAAGGTCCTTTTCCCCCTGCTGTTCTACTTTTCCTGTTAAATCTCGCAAGCCTTCATCTGCATCTAGCTCAGATTAATGGCTATGAACAAAACAGTACTCAAGTTACATTTCAACAGGAAGATGGATAAATATCTCTGGTCTGGCAGGAGACCAGTTTTTAACCTCTGCTGGCAATTAACACCTTAATATAAATTATAAGAACATATTTCCAGTGTGTGTATATATATATAATTCACATAATAGCAGTACATTTTTACGACAATATTCATAACCAGTTATATCGGCTTTCCTTTGATACCTTGCATGACATTCCTTGGTGAACCAGGATGTACATGACAGAATCAAGCGATGCCTGTATCTTCTACGCACCTGCTCTGTGCCCTTTGGCCAGCTGGCATTAAGAGGTTCTTGGTGCTCCTGATGCTGAATTTCTAAAGAAGAACTGGTCTCATTTTGACACTCTTGCCTTTTTTCGTTATCCAAGTCTTAATATTATAATACCTATTACTTTACATGGTGCTTTTCACCTGTAGATTAAAGAGTTTTCTGGGCGGGGAGGGGGGTGTTGGTTTATTATCCCCATTTTATTATAGGTGAGGAAACTGAGCCAGAGAGCGGATCAGTGATAATTGCCTTATGCTACATAGCAAGTCAATGCCAGAGCTCAGGATTGAACTCTGTTCTCCTAATCTGGTTCACAGTATGCTGGATCACACTGCCTCTCTAGGAAGACTATTATCTATCCTCATGCAGTGGTCTGCTACTGGACAATAGATGTTCTGTGTCTGCTAAAGATGTTTTTGAGACTCCCGAGTGAAAAGGGTATTGTGAATTTTGCCAGCTTGAAGCTGTCATCTCCTGGACCTCAGTTGTTTGTCTTGCATGGACATCCATCAACTGACATTTCTCTCTTCTGAGCAAAAGGAAATACCATGTCCAAGTTTATCTTGATGGATTTCTCCTTAGGTTACTCATGCTGAATCAAAAAGAGCCTTTTCATGTTAAATGGCCAGTCAAAATAAAGTAATTGTACACATCTTAGTTTTCTGACTGCTCTCATAAATCAGCCATCATGAGGGCCGGCAATTAGAAAAAATAACTAATAATTTTACTTGTAAATTAAGTGGATTTGATCTGGGGTCATAGAGAGGCCACAAATATGGGTCCTCACAATGTCATTGTTGCATAGTCACTTTTCAAGTTATAACATGACTTGAAGGCTTAGAACTGGAACTCATGAAATTTGGGTCCCATTCCTAGCTCTGCCATAGTTGAGATTTTTGAGATAAGGGAAGTGCAGTAGATCTAACATGCTTGGACTTGGGTAAAGCATTTGACACAGTGCATCATGGGAAATTAGTAGTTAAATTAGGAATCAGCACAAGAACTGTAAGGTGGAGAAGGCAACGGGTTGTGCAGAAAGTTGAATTGAAACTTGAGGGAGATTGATCCTGAAGGAACTCCACTAGCAATCGTTATTAATAGCCTGGTCACAAAAAGTAGGAGTGTGCTAATGTACTTTGCAGATGATACAGAGTTGGGAGTAATCATCAATACTGAGAAGAATCTGAATATTATGCAGGAAGATCTTGGCGACCTTGAAGATTGTAGAGACAGAAATTGGATGAAATTCAATAATACAAACTGCAAGTTCGTGCACTTAGGGTCTAATAATAAGAATTTCTGCCCCAAGATGGGGGCTCATGAGTTGGAAACAACAGAAGAGGAGAGAAACCTGCACGTGTGAGTAGATCACAGGATGACTATGAGTAAGGCTACATTTTAGTCACGGGTATTTTTAGTAAAAGTTATAGACAGATCACGGGCAGTAAACAAAAATTCACAATCCGTGACCTGTCCATGACTTTTACTTATCCCACTGACTAAAACTTGGGAGGGGTGTGGCTCAGGAGGGTGGCCCTGGGGATGCTGGGGAAGATGGCACGGCCCAGGGGGGTGCCAAAGGTGCTGGAGAGGGTGGCGTGGCCTGGGGAGAACATTGTGAGTGCTGAGGGGGTGGAGAATTGGTGGGGCTGGGACAGGTTCCCTACCCGGCTCCTGGGAAGTGGCGGCTCCAGCACCTAGCTCCATGTGCTATGTCTGCTCCACCCCAAGCCCTGGTTTTGCAGCTACCATTGGCTGGAAATCATGGCCAATGGGAGCTGCAGGGGGTGGGGCCTGCAGGCGGAGGCAGGACGTGGAGCTAGGAGCTGAAGGCAGGGAGTTCCTCACCTTACCAGGAGAAGTGGGGCTCAGGCTTGGACTTCAGCCCTGAGGTTGCAGGGGGCAGGACAGTGCACCTGATCCGGGAGCTGCCTGAGCTGCTCAGGTGGCTCCCGGGCCAGGCGCACCGGTTGCTGCAGGAGTCGCAGAGGTCACAGAATCTGTGACAAACATGGAGCCTTAATTATGAGCCACCCATGTAATTTGGCTGTGAAAAAGACAAATGTGATCCTACGATGTATCAAGCAAAGCATTTCCAGTAGAGAGAGAGAAGTATTAATGCCATTGTACAAGGCACTTGCAAGACCTCATCTGGAATATTGAGTACAATTCTGGATACCCATTTTCAAGAAAGATAAATTTAAAGTGTAACAGGTGCAGAGAAATATATTAGGATGATCAAGGGAATGGAGGGCCTATCTTAAGAGAGAAGACTGGAACGTCATGGCTTGTTTAGTCTAGCAAAGATAATGCTGGAAGTGAATATGGTAAGGATAAATTCAAGGGAGGGTGAAGAACTAGATAAGCTAAAGGACAGTGTTGGCACAAGAACAAATGGATATAGACTGGCCATGAACAAATTCAGGCTGCAATCAGAAGAAGGTTTCTAACCATCAGCTGGGTGAGGTTCTGGGACAGCCTCCCAATAGGAGTTGTGGGGGGAAATAATTTATTTTAAGGGAGCTGGTTAAATCTGAGTTCAACTGTAAGATGGAGTAGCTTGTGATCCCAGGGGAAAGGACTCAGGGCTCGTTTCAGTTTGCCGTATGTTCCTAAAAATTAATGTGTCAAGGCTTCACCTGGTCATCTGCAGGGGCCAGAAAGGGAATTCCTCAAATGTACTCTAGGAGGTTTTTTTTTCCCGTTCCTCTGAAGTATTAGGGATGGTCATGGCTGGAGATGGGATGCTGGATGAAGAGGGTCATGGCTCTGAGATGGCACCAAGCAGTCTCCCTCTCTCTCAAGCACAGGTGCTGAGTTCCCAGGGAGGTGTTCAACCCCCGCTCTGCCCCCACTCCACACCATCCCCCAACCCCCACACACTTCTGGTCCCCGCTCTGCCCCATCTCCTCCTGCCCCCACCTGACCCCGTTCCGTCCCCAACCTCACCTCCCCTTCCCCCCCCCCAGCACCTCCTGTACGCTGCTGAACAGCTGATTGTGGCAGGCGAGAGCTGCTGGGAGAGAGTGGGAAGTGCTGATCAGTGGAGCCCGCCGGCGGGTGGGAGAGCTGGGGGGAAGGAGCTGATCTGTGGGACTGCTGGTGGGTGCTGAGCACCCACCATTTTTTTTCCGTGGGTGCTCCATCCCCGGAGCACCCATGGAATCAGCATCTATGTTCTCAAGTATTTGGTTGGCTGGTTCTTGTTCACATGCTCAGGGTCTAACTGTACGCCATATATCGGATCAGGAAGGAATTTCCCCCAAAATTAGGATTGATCATTGATCTTGTGGGTGGGGGTTGCCTTTCTCTGCAGCGTGAGTACAGGTCAGTTGCCAGATTATGTAGGTATATGTAATCATTTCATTGCAGGGGTCTCGAGCACTGGTGTACTTCAGTCCTTCCGATTCTCCATCATTGGCACATAATAATCTAGTTTCCTGTGGGCTGTATGGTGTATGGTCTAATGTCAGTTATTGGGTTTAGTGTGCAGGTGCTGAGTAGTGTTGGCGGCCTGTGATATACAGGAGGTGAGACTAGAAGATGATCTGGTGGTCCTTTCAGGCCTAGAACTCTGACTCAATTGTTTTTTTATGTGACCTTGAGCAAGCCACTTGGGCTTAAGCTATGAAAAGTGTCCATTCAAATCCCACATAGAAGGGGAATCATGTTTTCTTCTTTTTTTTCAGTAGGGTGCACAGTGTCGTGTATGGTTAGAAAACGGTGTGGGCAAGGTTGTCAGGCCTAAAATTAGACCTACCTTGTTTTAGTTCATTCACGCTTGGGCACATTGCTATACCTCTGCTCTGCCTTGTGAATAGGCACAGTGCTGGATTCCAGGATTCTTGTAAATGTCTATAGGTAACAGATGCAGCACATGTTTTTTTAAGGGGCAAATTCTTAAATACAGTGTGGGAGGCAATGCAAGGATCCCCTAGTCCACCCAACCCTTGCATTCCCAACCCTCCCTTACTCTGCACGAGCTCTTGCATATGGAGGCTCTGAGCTTTCTGCCATGCAAGAGAAGACCCTCCCTGTGCAAGGCTACTAGAATTCAGTCGCCTCCTTTCCTCAGCAAATTGAACTGGTTCATCTGCTTGGGGGATCTTCAAGTGGTAAGGAGGGAGGTTGATTTTTCCCCAAGTTGCACATAGGATCTGACTTCCAGAATTGTTGAACACTGTCTTAAATGGGAGATGAATGCTCAGCATCTCTGGAAAACAGGCCCCTGGTGTCTGAACTATGCCCTCCCCCCCCCCAGATTTGAGACCCCTTTAGGAAAATTTGGGCCTTAATTCTGTGCTTCAGTTATTTTTTCTGTAAAATGGTGATGATGATTCTTCAGTGGTGTATTGAGGCCATATTAATCTTTATTTGTTGAGCTCTTTCAGACCCTTGGATTGAAGATGTTATAGAAATCCAAAGTAGTATTATATGCCCAAAGTACCCTTATATTACTACCTGGAACACAGAATGTAAACTGATCTTATTTCTTACAACAAATCTAGGATATTTCATAGATAGAAACATAGATGGGAAATAGATGATATCCTTACACTCTTGGTGTTGGCCAGTTCTCTGTTTATGCTAAGATATGTGGCAATAATACCTTAATGTGGTGGCCATCAGAGAATACAAGGTTTAAGAGCATCCTGAGGAGAACAGATCCATAAATTCTCATGGTGATGAATGGTAGGCAGTTTCATTTGAGTACTTCCTGCTACAGAAATTAAATACCTTTTCAAGGACATACGTCAGAGAAGAGACTGTGAAAGGACTTTATCACATTAGCAGTTACATCTCTAATATAAAACAGACATTCATTGCGGGCAGTTGCAATCCGAGCATTAGTGATGCTCCCAGGCCACAGAAAGGAGGCATGAAGAGAGACTGGACTATGTTCTTGTCAGAAGCCTGAGAATAATGTGATGTGCTTTGTTGAGCAAGGTAGAAGAGGTGATGTTCCCCGCTGGAGACTGACTGTAAGGATGATATGATACCCCCAGCTGGCAGCCAAGCTCTGCCATTTCTACATGTGGCTCCCATATACAAAGGGAAGGAGAGGGAATAAAGCAGCTGGTCTATTAGAAGATGAGCTTTCTGGCAAATAACACAAACACCCAGAATCCCCTTAAGCTTAAACTTTATTGATTTTGATAACAGGGCTTGGCAGCATCAACAGTCAGTTGAAGTACAGAATTGTTTCAGCTCAAGTGGCACCTGCCATGTCAGTCACTCAAAGCCATGTCGTCTACCATATAAAATAGTGACTATTTTAAACATTCACACTGTGGATTTGAGAGTGCTCTCTGAGCTTACTTTTGGAAAGAGGCTGAAATGGCATAAAAACTTTCTGTAGCTCATAAAATAAGGATTCTGTAGTGTGACACCAGCTTGAAAGAGTTGAGGCCTGTTACTCCAGTTCTGAAAACATGCTCTTGATCTCCTAATATTAACACTGTGAAGGAAAAGGGAAATAATTGGTTGTTCTTTTAATATATCCTCCATCTACATGACTTACTGCTTCTCCACCTTAAAATTAGCTTGTGGTTATCTGGGCACAGTTCAGCTAAAGGTGGCCATTAACATCTGATGTCTCCTATGCGGGAAAATGTTGGCCTGATGTTGTAAGCCTTACTTGTTTAATGATCCTAACACTTGTGAGTAGTTAGAGCTGGTGGAGGTGTTTCCAAACAAAAAGGAGTTTAGCTGAAAAATGGAACTTTTTGGTGTGAAAAATTATCAATATTTTAAAAAATTGAAATTTTTCACAATATTTTGATCACAAGTGTTATCAAAATGATTCTTAACAATGTATTTACTTGGTTTTGTGGTACATATTTCAATAACCCAGTCAGGGGAAAATATTATAATAAACAAAGGGTCCATTTTGAACAGAGTAAAACAAAAACAACATTTTTAATTTTGGGGTGAATTTTTTGACCAACTCTGTTGGTATGCTCAGTGCCTACAATAGTATAAGTTTATAGAGAAAGCTCCATCAGTCAATCAATGGGACTGTTTGTGCAAATAAGGATTACTCATACAGGACCAGGGTCTGTGTCAACAATCAAAAGGGTCATTTCCATCTCACTGTTATGATCCCAAAGCTAAACACATGCACCCACTGAGTGAAATCCTGGCCCCACTGAAATCAACAGGAGTTTGCCATTGACTTCATTAAGACCAGGATTTCACCCTTTGAAATTAGATCTTCAGTATTATTGGAGTTTCTCTTTAAAAGAAAAAGCATATTTTGACTTGCAAAATTAGAGTTTTGCTGAGAAAAATAAGCAGACGGTGTAGTTAAGCTTCCTTTGTTGTGTCTCACTCTAAAGATGAAAGAAGTTAAACTTGAAGCTGGAAAGTAGCACTAGTCAAGCTTTTTATGCAGCTGCATAGCTGCTGCATGCAGTGAGAAGTGAAAAAGTATCAGGATGGCAGACTAGCCGACGTCATGCAAAAACTAGCCAGATAAGAACAATTAAGAAACAGGAGGAAACCTAAATCAGGAGCTTAATGCAATCACAATAGGACTTAGAAAGAAACTCTGTTTCAAGTATGATTAATCTTGTCTGATTTGCCTCTAGAAATTTGTCATCTGTTCCTAGTAGTTCCAGAGCTTTTGATTAGAAGGTTTTGTTTTCAACTAGCTTTATCAGCATTTTGTTTCACTGGGACTGATAGAGTCCCCTTCTCCAGACGATTCCACTTCCTCTGGTAGACATGACCAAAATACCTCAGCTTCCTTTGCTATGGCGTATTGATTTTTTTTTTAGTGTCTGTTTCCCTAAGGAATCGATTGCACTAGAAATTAAGAACAATCCAAGCTTTTAATAGAGCTTCTCCAATGCAATGAAGTTTGGTTGTTTTATGTTGAAGTTCATGATCATTATTTACTCTGACAGCACCCTCGCAGGCAATAAAGATTGACCCTTTTCTGAAAGCACCAATCACCGTTACAGAACAGACTTGACTCTGATGCCCTTATATCACTGTCAATATTTCTTATAATTAAATATGCAGATTTGTGTGATCGTGTGACCAAATACATTTTGTGCTGTTTTCCAAAATTTGATTTCAGAGCTTTTTGAGAGGTTAACATTCTATTCCCCAGCAAATAAAACAATGCTGTCTGAATAGGATTGGTAGTACGCAGTGGTGGTGTAGCTGTGTTGATTCGAGGGATATTAGAGAGACAAGGTGGGTGAGGTAATATCTTTTATTGGACCAACTTCTGTTTGGTGAGATACACAGAGCTCTGAGGTGTAAGCTCAAAACCTTACCCACTCATCTTGTCTCTCTAGAATTGATGGTATTTCTTTCTCAGTTAAAAATCTGCTGCTGCTCCTTCAGAAATGAATGGCAAAACTCCCATTGACTTAGATGGATGCAGGATCATGACCTTAATTGTTATATTCTAGGTCCAAGAGTACCCAAACATCTGTAATCTACTCTGTGTCCTTTCAGTGTGTTCTAAAAGCGTGCATGGAGAATTACATATTAATTTAATTTCCTTGGCACAACATCTTAGTTATGTCATTGTTTTATAATTAAACACTATCCTGCTATTGGAAGACATGTAAATACAAATAAAACTTTGTACCTTCAGGAGGTTTGGTGTGGAACATCCTCCTTTGTAGTATATCGTGAAACAAGGCTTCACTTTTGACTGAAGAGTCTTTCTTAAAACCATGGGGGACTTAAATTCTGTGGGTGCCATGGTGTCAATGTGAAAAATAATATTAGTGTTTTCCAATTTTCTAAAATGAGTGGACTCAGCTGGTGTAAATCAATGTAGCTCCTTTGACTTAAATGTTTTGAGATTCTTGGATGAAAGGTGCTCTCTCTATATAAATATATTAGAGGGATAAATACCAGGGAGGGAGAGGAATTATTTAAACTCAGTACCAATGTGGACACAAGAACAAATGGATATAAACTGGCCATCAGGAAGTTTAAACTTGAAATTAGATGAAGGTTTCTAACCATCAGAGGAGTGAAGTTCTGGAATAGCCTTCCAAGGGGAGCAGTGGGGGGCAAAAGACATATCTGGCTTCAAGATTAAGCTTGATAAGTTTATGGAAGGGATGGTATGATGGAATAGCCTAATTTTGGCAATTAATTGATCTTTGACTATTAGCGGTAAATATGCCCAATGGCCTGTGATGGGACACTAGATAGGGTGGGATCTGAGTTACTACAGAGAATTCTTTCCTGGGTGTCTGGCTGGTGAGTCTTGCCCACATGCTCAGGGTTTAGCTGATTGCCACATTTGGGGTCGGGAAGGAATTTTCCTCCAGGGCAGATTGGCAGAGGCCTTGGAGGTTTTTCACCTTCCTCTGCAGCGTGGGGCACGGGTCACTTGCTGGAGGATTCTCTGCACCTTAAAGTCTTTAAACGACAAGCTGTGGACTTCAATACGTCACAGCTGTTTTCCTTAAGAAGAATGTAAGACTATATTGTCCCATCACACATACAATAATTTAATTCTCAGTCCTTCCTTCATATAAAGTGCCCAGTGAGAAATTCTGCCAGGGCTGACAGGCTTCCTGTTGCCTGCTGCAGGCTACTCTCTATGTAGTAGTTTTCAGACTTTGGTATTATTGCCTTAAAATGGAGGAACAGCTGCCTTGCATTACACTCCCTCAGTAATGCCCAATCCAAGGTCTGGGCAGAGAAACTAATTTCCCAACTTGCCTAAAATAAAAAATGAAAATGAAGTTTCTGAAAATTAAGACTTTGTAAATCAGTTGGGGGAAATCTGATATTAGAAATAAAACTGTCTGCAGACCGTAAAAACTTTCATAACGATGCAACTGCATTTCACAGAGGAGTGACATGTGCAGTAAAGTAATCTAATTTCATACCTTGATTTGCTAATTTGGTCAGAGAGGAATGGAATTCCTTGACATTGGCAGCTGGTCAAGTGGTGGAAGAGGTGGCTAATGGTTTCAGCACGAGATTGGGGCTCAGTTATTTCTAGGTTTTGCCAAGGCTTGCTATGACTTTGGGTGAGTCATTTAACTTTTCCCTGCCTCAGTTTACCCATCTTTAGGCTTGATATAATAAAACTTTCCTGCCTCAAAGGGGTTCTGTGAGGCTTATAATTTATTTATAAATACCTCTGAGATCCATGGGGTGGGGGGAAGCAGAAGAGAAATGCAAAGTAGTGCTATTATCTTAGTAATATTTCCTTGCAGTGTGACTTGGCATAATTAACAACAATGAATTAAACCTACTTAAAAAAAATAAAAATTAGAATATTTACATGTGAAATGCTGTTCTGTCTCTTTAAGACTCTAACCAGACTGCAAAGCAGTTCATGCCATTAATACCAAATACTGTACGTATCTCAGTAATACTGAACTCTTGGTGACCCTCGCAGGGAATAATTGCTTTAGCATAGGTTTGACAATAACCGCAAGAAACCCTCTAAAAATAAGCACAAGCTTTAAATACATCTTAACATTGGAGACCTACATTATATTCTTTATATGTATATCTCCAGCGTTGTTCCTTGATTATTAACACAGTCCCGGACAGTTGGAAAAAAGAGTTTTCCAAAAGTTTTTAAATGTCTCGTGTGCCAGTTTCTAAATTGGCAGGGAGACAGCCACTAAAAGTGGGTTGCCCTTAAAGGGACCTAACTTGAAAGTGTCTTGGCCAGAACCCACTCTCACTTACACTAGTGTAAATCTAGAATATCTCCATTGAAGTCAGTGGAATAAATCCAGTTTTTTTCTAGTGAGAGGACCAAATTCAACCTACTTTATGGGTTGAGAGCAATTCATTTAATATGCATGAATAGTAATTCACATTTACAGAGCACAAAAGGATAACAGTGTTTCCGAAAGTGTATTCACATACGCTACAAAGGACAGTCACATCTGGGGTGGAAGAATGAACCACTCATTGCACAGCAACTGGAGGGGGAAACTTTGGCCAAGGGTATTGGGGAAACCTCTGCCCTTACAAAAAGTGCTGTGTAGGTACCAAATTCACAGTACATTTTGGTCAATTTCATGGCCAGAGAGTTTTAAAATTGGTCAATTTCACGATTTCAGATGTTTACATCTGAAATTTCAGGGTGTTGTAGCTGTGGGGGTCCCAACTCAAAAGGGGATTGTGGAGAGATCGCAAAGCTGTTGTAGGGGGCTCGCTGGATCGCCACCTTCACTTCTGGGCTGCGGAGTTTCCTGCAGCTGGAGGGGGCTCTCTGAAGTGCTGCTGCAAGCATCCCAGCCAGGGGCTCCTAGCTGCTAGCCCCGGCTGCCTGTGGAGGCACAGGGCTTTTTCTTCCCCTGCATGGCCCGTCTAGTGGGGAGATCGGACCCAACTCTGGGTACCTCCCCCAGCTGCAGGAAGCTCCATGGCTCTGGTTCCCAGAGATGGGTCCAATCTCCTCCATGCTGCTGGGAGCACCCCAGCTGGGGGGTTCCTAGCTGATAGTCCCGGCCAGTGCCCGGGGGCCTTGGCCAATTTGGGGGGCCCTGGAAAATGGGCATCCCTAGCCCCAACAGAAGCTGCAGGGGCAGACGCCCTGGCAGGAGCCATTGGGTGGAAACCTCAAGCCCCGGCAGGAGCCCCGGGGGCAGAAGCCCTGAGTCCAGGCACCTCGAGCCCCGGCAGGAGCACACCCTCACTTATGCACTGCCTCTGGAGGTGGGTCTGATCTCCCCACTGAGAGTTGCTGTGCAACTCCTGTCCCTCCCCAGCCTGGCCCGCACTAGCACCTAGGTGATCGGATTTCACGGAGAAGGGCTTATTTCACAGTCCGTGACATGATTTTCATGGCTGTGAAAATTGGTAGGGCCCTAGCTATAGGATACGTGCAGAGCAGCAGGACCTCAATTTTTCAAGATCTCATCTGGAAGATTCCCATATATAGTGAATGGTATGGAGTGGATGAGGGCTGTTAGGATTTGAACCTGTGGCGCCAGGGCCTCCAGACCTTCATTAATCTTGGTTAAAAGAAACCTCAGTATGAATAAAGCAGGGTTAAGTGTTTTACTTTACTCACAGAAGACGGAGCTCAGTCATAGATTTCCCACCTCATTCAATGCTGTCATATGAGACAGTCCTTTACAAACTCCATGTAATCTAATCCTTCAAGCCAAAAACTGTCATTATACAGTTACACTGTCACTGTATGTTAAATGGAGCATAGGATGAATTTTGAGATGCTGAATAATAGCAATATAGAGAAACCCAAATCATTTTATTTTGCCTATATTCTGATCACTCTATATGGGTGGTTGTCAGTGTCCTACTTTGACACCATTCAGCGTCAAAGCCTTCAAGGAAACTACCTCAGTGTATGAATTGTATGAGCTAAAACAGTGGTTCTCAAAGCCAGCACGTCCCTCAGCCCACGCCGCTTCCCGCAGCCCCCATTGGCCTGGAGCAGCGAACCATGGCCAGTGGGAGCCGCGATCGGCCGAATTTGCGGACGTGGCAGGTAAACAAACCGGCCCGGCCTGCCAGGGGCTTTCCCTGAACAAGCGGCGGACCGGCTTTGAGAACCCACTGATCTAAACTGTACTTGGGCCTATTGCCTACTCTCCTCTTGTCAATGAGCTAACTCTATTTTAGAGAATCTGATGCTTCCAGCCCCATCAATCAAGGAAGACCAAGATATTGACTTGCTATTTGAAGGATTTTACCTAGGTTTCTGCAATCAGTGAGCAGTCCAGGTCCCAAGTTAACCAACCTGGCATATTTTATTTTAGCAGGGCCATTTGTACAGCTCTTTTTTGAAATATTACTTTGGTGCCAAAGCATTTGTATTTAAATTCACTTTGCATTTAAATTTCTGCAGAAAATAAAAATTCTTCTGATTTTAAACCTTGGCTTCCATAATGTAGTAGTGTGGAACTAGTTTTCCAGAGAGGAGGGGTCACCCCTTACAATCTTTAAAAGAAACTCTTTTCCTATTAGTTAAAAACTATTTTGCAAACTGGGGGCCAGTGCTGTAGTGTTCACTTGGCAGCTTATTTAAATTTTATATGAAACTATAATACAGCACTTCCTCTGGCTCCAGATCGGGGAGAGCGAAGGGCCAAGAGATGTAAATACACTGAACTTTATGCTCTCCTATTACTTTTTAATCAAAAACATCTCTGTTCTGTCATCCCTAGAGAATTCATCCTTATCCATTGACCATCGAATGAATTGGACCCATTTTTAAAAAAACCAGCACACAACTGCGTCCAGGCCAGGTTTCTAAATATTAAAGACAACGCAGGGTGTGATTGTCCCTTGTAGCCACATTTACCAGGTATGCCTAGTAGTAAAATGGGGTTTTAATGGTGATTAATGAAATTACTAACCTATCAGCACTGCTAGATCTACCTATGGTACTCTTGAGAATTTCTCCTAAAAATAGTTGTCTTCATATGAAGAGGCACTAGTTAAATACAGATTTTCTGTAGGACCAGATGTGAGGCCTAAGGTGACCTATTATTGCAAGTATGAGCCACACGACTTGGCTGAATTGTGTTGGACAAACTGCCCCAATAGAAGGGATAACTTTCTAGATTTTAAGGGACAAAGGTGAGCTTGAAGCTGCCTAGCTCAATTAAACACTCCAGCTTGACTGAGTAATGTTAGCAGTATTCCACTGCTTTTATTTTAGACATGCCATTTGGGAAATACACTTCTGCAATGCCCCTGGATGGGAATTTGTTACGAAATGTGTTACTATTGCAGACCACTAGCCCACACCATCTCTTATGCAG
The DNA here is from genome assembly GCF_013100865.1 of Trachemys scripta elegans. NCBI lineage: Eukaryota > Metazoa > Chordata > Testudines > Emydidae > Trachemys > Trachemys scripta. The sequence continues at coordinate 89,479,485 of NC_048301.1, forward strand.
GGGAAAATCTACACAGAGGACAGGAAAATCTGCAAGAAGACTCATTTCCTCTGAAGTTATACCCGTGATGCAGCTGGTGAAATTCTCTGTCCTGTGTTAGGTAGGGGGTCAGACTAGTTTATCGTAATGGTCCGTTCTGGACTTTAAAAGGTCTGATTCTATGAATATTCTGTCTGTGGGAGACCGGCCCCCTGTGGAGATGACTTGAGTTTCTGCCCACAAAACCTACAAATCCCAATTGGTGAGATCTATGCAGAGCCCAGTATGTGCCTGGGATTGGGGTTGTCCATAGAGAGGCTCTATGCCTCCAAACTGTGTCTGTGAGTCCAGGGCAGTGCAGCTTGAAGGAAGTCATATTGCCACGCATTCTTCTGCTGGCTCCTTCACTCAGAACCCTCCCTTAGGGGCTAGAGAGTCATCCCTCCCCCCGATCGGTACTAACACTGATGGAGGATCACTGTTGTGCAGAGAGCACTTGTTCCTCAGCCTCCATGCATGGGTTCCCATCCCCCTCCGAGCAACTTTAGGTGAGAGTAGAACAAGGCTGCAGAAATGCTGTTCCTCAATTCACTGACCCAAGATAGGCATCCATAGGTTTTCCAGCCACACCATCAGAGGATGGAACAGTCTGGGCCATTATTTTGCTAAAGACCATACACTAAAGGCTGATTTTAACTAAATGGACATCAAATTATCTGGATGCTGACTTCGCAATAGATGTGTACATATTAAAAGCTAATACAATTAAACTCATTGTTCTCACGTGTAAATGAGAAGACCTGATTTCAAAGCATACTGAGTTAAAGAGCAATGGTCATGAGCTATCAGTTTTGTTTAGTTCTTCATGGTGCACCCATTTTCCTGGTCTTGCACTAACCATTTCTTGTATCAGCATCAGAACTTCTGAATGAACAAGGTCAGAGCTGTGGAATATCTTCACCAGAGAATTCCTGTTCCCTCACTGGGGGCTGGGACTCTGCTGAAATCCTGTTGGTTTTTTTTTTCATATCCCTTAATTTGTTCTTTTATCAAATATTGTAGTTCGTCTTTGCTACATTGGCAGATATTATCCAGAGCGGAATATAATGTACTGGTCTCGGTGTTGCTAAAGTCACTTTGTATTAGTCTTCAGTATTATTCTATCATTATAGGAACAGGTTAACATATTTGATCATGTGTAAATGGACAATGGTTGAAGATTAGAGAGGCTTCATTTGCTATGAAGAACTACTATTCTGTCTCGGGGAAAAAAGAACCAGTTGACCTAGATGAAAGATTATATACTTACTGTGGATGTACCAAATTATCACCACTGTATCAGCGTACAGATATTATATCTAGTAAAAGTAATGCAACCACTGACTGATTTCTTGGGGTCAGAAAATGGTAGAGGCTATTTAAATAATCTGGTCTGCAGACTTGGCACATGTAACGTTTCATAGTCTTGCATATGATGTTTTACTGCCATTTCTAAACCATACTAGTGCTCTATCTGCATCTGGCCAATTTCCTCCTCCAGCTGAGACATTCAACCAAATTATCATTTACTTGTTGTGTACTGTTGGAGGAGAACGTAAATTTTTCAAAATATTTTTCAGCAACATTCAGGTAATTTTGGACACTTTGAGTATTTCTGGTCTCAGTGTAGCTGCTGGGTGTCAAGATACTTGTGTCAAGATAGAAGTGTCTCCTTTTATAATCCATCAGGCTTTGTGATTTATTTACCAATGCCATATTTCATTGGTGTTTGTATCACACAGATCTGTCTTACAAGCCTAACTCACGTAAGCAGCCTGATTGACTTTGTAATTCGCTAGTTTGTCAGAAATCCCTAGTTTATGCAATCCTAGAAGCCCAGTGGATGGAATTTTCAGTAAATATTACTTTAAAAATAAAGTTTGCCTTAGTATTATGAAAGCATGCTAAATAGCCATTCAGAAACAGAGATTCCAATATAACCAAACAAATAAAGCTACCACAACTTTACTGGCACTGTTATAAATATTCATATTTGTAAACACAATATTGCTGAATCGACACCTACAGCTGCGGTTGCCTGCATATTGCTACGACGCATTAGGTACATAATTCATTCCTCTGGAAAAGTCTGCTTTGTAACTGTTACTATTAAAACAGTCTGTCAAGTGCCACTGTGTTGGGAAAGCACATCACGGACAGATTGTAATGACTGCTTACACCAGTCCAGCTTTCCCCTTGTTCCATATAAAAGCCAGCAAATCCTAAATCATCAGTGCAACCCTACTGCTTTCCTGTCCTTTGTGTTTGAGCATGTCTTTGTCAGGGAACTAAATCCATCAAAACATAGTTTGAGAGAATTTTATTACATGGTGTATCGAAGCTCTGTTGACTGATTGAAAAATTAAAAGTTAGGATTGGGCTTTCAACACAAAAGCATTTCCATCCCAAAGAAATATGACTACGAAGTCAGCAAAAATGTTTAGAGATGTGAAGCTCTTTATACTCGATCTACACCTGGTATTTCAGCGCACACACATCCAAAGGCCTTAGTACTCCATCAACAAACCAACACACGTCCCCTAACTCATGCAGGTGGATGTTACTCAGATAAAAATGACAAGAAACAACTGCCTCTACCAGCATCATTAGGGCCTGAACATAGTTAGTGGTTTGTTTGTTTGTTTTGTTTTAAATTTCAACTGGTAACTTAAGGTGAGGTGCTTGAAATATTATTGCAGCAGAGTTACAATGTATGTACTTGGGCATAGAAATCAAGAGTGCCATTAGAATGCCCTTTTAAGATTTTTGTGTGTGTATGAGTGAGTGAGAGAGAAACAATTAAAAATGTGCAGGTCTCAGACAAGCATTAGAAAGACAGCTAATATGAGTTTCAGATTCTTAGAAATAAATAGTTGGGGGAGTTCAAGACAATACTAATAATCAGGAACTGTAGTATTTGGAGAGGAAGAACAGTCTTACGGTTATAGCAGCAGATAGAGATTGGGAGGAGGGTTCAGGTCCCGGGTCTGCCACAGACTTCTTCTGTGACTGTGGGCACATCACTTGACTTCTCTGTGCCTCAGTTCCTCCATGCATAAAATTGGGAGCTCTAATTTTCGTGGGATGGAATAGTTGTATAACACAGATACAGATCATCATTTGGGATATCCTAATGTTATACTAGGAAAGTTAGAGGTAAATTTTGTAAGTAAATCCAGGAGTTACTGAACAGGAGCTCCAAAAAGAACGTCAGTGCAGCAGAGAGTGCTAGATGACTTTCTACACAGGACAAATCCACGAAAGGTCAAGGACTCGGGGACAGATTTTTAAAGGTATTTAAGTGCCTAAAGATGTAGACAGAAGCCTGGTGGGATTTTCAAAAGTGCCTAGATGCCTAGCCCATGGGAGTTAGGAGCCTAGGCACTTTTGAAAATCCTCTTAGGTGCCCAAATACCTTTAAAAATCTGGCCCTCCATTCCTAACTGGAAACCTGGCATATGACAAAATGGTAGAAGTCTTACTATGTGAGAGATGCAATGTTTAAACCAGACTGTCCTTGGGTCCTCCCTAAGGCTCTTTCTAAGCTGGAGAAAGTTACATCAAGTATTCCCCTTCAGTTGACTGATACCTCAAACAATCAAGACTTCTGAGTGTGAATGTAAAGTGCTGCTCAATCAGTGCAACCTACCTGGAAATTTGTCTGGGTAAATCCTAGGTCCAATGTGTTGATTGGTGCAGTGGAACTCATTGAAGCACAACCCACTGAGTGCTCTAGGATAGGAAAGCTCCAGAGAGGTATTGACCAGGAGTTCTACTATCAACATACGTGATGTGTGCTGAGTAATGTGAAGCCAGTAATGACACTGAATTGCTGAAAAAGGGTGCTGAAGCTACTACTTTCTATCTGGCTCCTATTCAGTAATCTTATGAATATGCTTGGTAACCACTTCTGACCTTTTAAAGAATCCACCAAGTGAATGTGTGCAATGATGCTGAAGTTAAATCATCTCACATTTGCCTGCTGGAGAAAAATGCGTGATGCATTTGAACACTGAGGTGACTAGTGATGTTCCTGTGCATTTAGTAGGCAACATGTCCTGCTAAACAAAAGATCCCTGGATCTTTAAGTCCCTATTCAAGCAGCACTCCCAATGGCTTTATTTTATCCAGAGTAAGAACTGCAGGATTTGGCCCTACATTTTTCAATCCTAGTGCTCAAAATATGGTCTTGTAGTTAAGGCACTGGACTGGGGCTCGGGAGATGTGGGTTAAATTCCTAGCTCTGTCACAGGCTTCCTAGGTGATCTTGAGCAAATCACTTAACCTCTCTGTGCCTCAGTTTTCCATCTGTAAAATGGGGAGCACAATATTTTCTTTGTCCCTTTCTTCTTCTGGCTTGTGTATTTAGATTGTCAGCTCTACAGTGTATGGTCTCCCTCTTACTACGTGCATATACAGCTCCCAAACTTCTGGGGCCCAAAATAACTTTAGACACTACTGTAATACCAATAGTGAACTAAAAGTGGGATAAAGAAATGTCTGTGCACCAGAACTGCAGAGCAGTTGGCTGCATTGAGGGTATCGGGTATGTTCCCGATATATTAATGATGAGATTATTTACCTGTACAAGGAACAATGATAAATCTCTTGAGTATTTTTTAAATTGAACCTCCTTTTCTAATGGTAAAGAATGATAGAAAATTGAAGACTTATTTTTACAGTCTGTCATTGTAAACATCCATATTTCATCAATGGGAGCTCTTGTCAATTGACATAAGTTTGACATTGAATTAGCAGCATTTTCTGTTGGCAATAGCTGTATGAGAACTTTGAAATGATGTATATTGTAAAGAACACCACTATTCTAGTAGTTTACTGAAGGGTCTTCCCTAAGATCCTTCAGTACCTCTTGAAGAGTTCCTGCCCACAATCATGCTAGTTAGCTAATGGAATTTATTAGTACCACTATGCCACTTACCTAGATGATACTCACAAGGTCTGAGAAGGGAGAGACACATACAGTGAGGCTTATCTTCATTGCAACTGTTAGCTTGAATCAGAGCCACAGTTCAAAACAGTGCTGGAGTGAGACAGAGTGACTTGATTAGCAGCACAGCGATTGGATTAGCTCATAATGAGTTGTAATTTATTGTAGCTGTTGCATCCCCACTGCATGAGTAGCTTGAACTTCTACCCATACCCACTCCATTTCCCCCAAGCCTTACGAACTGGTGAGCTTAGAGTTTAAAGCACCACTTAACTCTGGTTAGAGATTTTATTTTGAGTGGACAGGAGTTGAGATGCAGGAACAAGTTCTAACGCAAGCTAACTGTGCTGTGAAGATGCACCCACAAGATGAGATATAGACATAGATTTTGATCTAACAGAAATATAATCTTCAGGTATGAAAATATATGTGAATAAATCATTCTGTACTGAGAGGATATGCACAGGGAAACTTCCCCCTATGAAAGAGTCAGGACCTTGACTCTCATTCTACCTCTAATCCACAAATAGCAAACACACTGAGCTTGAAGATGGAAAAACCCACACCATCAGAAAGATTTGGGGGAAAAGGCATCCAAAACTCCCCAAACAACCCCCTTCCATACAGAATAAATCCAGATACCTGTACTGTACATGAGTTGGCAGCACATTTCAGAGGTCCATTGGGACAAAACTGGTTGGCTCAATAGTGGGATGCATGCTCAGAAAGTGAGACCTCATTTGGGAAAAGTAAATCTGTATGGTGATCCAAAACAAGACACAGATGCAGTGCAATGGAACACTTTCTGACTTCTCCTGCAGAGAAAACAGCCACCAAAAGGACTAATATAATCAACAGAAACTCAATTAAAAGGACTCTGTGGGAATGTGCAAGACAGCAAGTAGATCATGTGCAACGAGGACTCCAGGTGTGTTCTAACATTTTCAGCTGTTGAGTCTCATCAACCTAAGGAAAAAATGTAAACCTACGCACTCACAGGGTGTAAGGGGCTAATGGCTGCAGTGGTTGTCTGAGATTGAATCATAATGGGATGCTTAATAGGATTTTAACTGAATAGCAGGTGAACGTAAATAAGCAGCAGAGATTGTGCACAAAAGAGGGATTCTTGAAGATGAAAGAGCTGTGTGAATGCTGGGATCTGTACCTCCAAGTAAAGACACAATCAAGTTGCTGCACGCTTTGTTACACAGAGAATTGGGAATGTATTCCTCTTTTCAGTACAAGAAGCCAATAATGCCCAGCAGAGGAGAGAGTGGGCCCTAGCATATTGGGATGGGGAGGGAGGGACCTGTGCCACTGGTGGAAGATGCATGGTTGTTCAACTAGAATGACAGAGTCATGAAGAGAAGGCAGAAATGTTAAAACCCTAATCAGCCAAGTATGGTCAGAAGCTGGCCCCAGGAAAAGTTCTCAGGTCTATTTACCATCAATCTGGAAGGGCTGCAAGGCTTGGTGGCGGTCTCCCTGTGATGTTAAGTTACATTCACTTTGAATACTGGAGCTCTGCTTATTAAAATGCCTCCTATGGGGAAAATATCTCTCAATGGGGGGGAAAAGTCTGAGTCACAGAAAATGAAAAACAAGCAGCTAGAACAGGAGTTAGTCCATCAATCTCCTCCTTAGACACAGTCTTGGCAAAATCCATTCTCCTAGTAGAATTTGCCTGGAGTAGACCGGATTGATTTGACAGTCTCTTAACCTAATAAATGCTTGACCTCAAGGTCTGCTGAATTCACTAAATTCACTATTCACTATGCACAGAGAATTGGGAACCAGTCACCTCTGGGGAACATCCTGTTCTGCAGCCCTCCCTTGATAAAGGCCTTGACTGCTTTCTGCCTTATCAAGATGACTAGATGAAAGCTGCTCTCAAAAGAGGAAAGGTTAATCGACTTCAGTGCTGTTAATCAATCACTTGGAATGATTCAGCACTTACAATAGGCAGGTCCCTCTTCCTGCCAAAAGGTTCTTGCATGTTAACCAGGGACTTCTCTTTCAGCTTGAAGGGCGAGTAATAGACAGAAACTTGTTCCAGTTAGATGCCTGGTGCCTGATCCAGAGCCCTTTGAAGTCAATGGAAAGTCTCCAGCTGAGGTCAATGGACTTTGGAGCAGGCTCCAGAGGAAGAATTGTTACCAGAGGCTTATTCTATATGCTAATATGGAACCCTGTAAGAGAGAGGCACCCTTGAAAAGTAGCACACTTATCACAGATGAAAGCATAGTTCTTCAACAAATGTTATCCTAGATACACACTTCTTGTCAAATATGCCTAATATCTAGCAAAGGAAAATTACCTGTCTGTGACAGAAAACACAGTCTCTGAACAGCACAGAAATAAAAGGTGCTAAACGCTGTATCTGCTAATGCTCCCTGTCCTCATGCAGTTTCCATTAGCCAGTTGGTTGGCTTTCACAAGGAAGAGAAAAAAACTAGACTGACTTCTGGAATCTCCTGGAAAAGGAGGAAAAGAACTAGGGAAGTTTCTAGAGGAGAGGAGACAAGCTCAATAAAGCAGATGATTGCTGAACCTGAAGGCGGTGCCGGTCAAGGAAAGAACCATACAAACTACCTGATCATTTTGGGGAAAATAAAATTCACTAGGGTAATATACAGCCAATTTCCATTTACATCAATAGGTGGTGATGGGTCCTAAAGACCCAAGCTTACACAGGAGTTGAGAGAATTCTCAGTGCCCTACACGACCAAGTCCTCATGCTTTCCAATGCAGAAAGAATGGTATGATTGTAGGAACTGTACTCATCTCCTGAACAGTTATGATGTGCCTTAATCTCCTGGTGCTGGCTCTAGTACTTTGAGGTTTTGACATTGGTACTTGGTCTCGCCTACCCTAGTCAAGCCTCAGCTTCTGTACTTTGTCTTGGAGCATCAGTGATGGCTCCTACTCAACTGGATCTGTGCTTTAACCCACAGTAGGGCTCAAGCTCCCCTAAACCTCAACCTGGTCTGCTCTGGGATTTGGAGCAGTGCACTCTCTACCGGAGAGACACAACGGAATTAGAGCTGCAGACTATGCCCAAGCCTTCGGCAATGGGCGAGAGGGCACAAGGAACTATCTCCATTTTGCAGAGCTCACTTAAGGTCCAGCCACTCTTGCAGTCCCTCTTCTTTGCCTGCTCCCTCAAAGGCACAGCACCACAAAGGATTCAAGGCAGTGGACCCATGCACAAATCAGCAACAGACCACAGAGGGGTGTATCTGGAGACGCACTGCCTGTTTGTGCCTGGGAGTGCCAACAAAGATTCTGCTTATGCAAGGAAGAGTGCTTCCAGGTGCTTCCCCTGGGGATGTGGTGTTCAGAACTATCTCCAATGCACAGCTGTCTTACAGGCACGCTTGAACTCTTGGGGCCCATTTCTGCCACTTGTTGAATACCACCTTACTCTTTGGTTTCATTGGGGAATTGGATCCTAGGGTAGGAAGGGCTAGTTGCAGAAGGAGGGGAGGGATCAGGGTCACTGACTGGTCCAGCTGAGCTGTTGGTCTAATAAACTGGTGCAGTTGCCTAAAACTATTCTGAATCTCTGAAGTAGACTTTCTTAAAAGGAAAACCCATATAAGAAGGATTATGAATATAAGTCAGAAAAGGGGGTTTGATATAAGTGGACACATGTTGACTTAAGGGACCAAACTCAGCCCTGGTGTAAGCAAAGCTGGCAGGCAGCTTTTTCTCTAAAGTCAACCAAGCTGTGCTCACTTTGTTGAATGTCTGTTCCATAAAGAAACCAAACAAACAGTCACATACAAAACAAGAGACAGGATTATTCTTTGGGAAGGAAGTTCCTACTTCAGACTATCAAAGCCACACAAGCCTCTGGCTGGAAAAATATTGAGGCTGAGATTTTCAAATGTGTCTAGGGGATTTGGTGTAAAATTCCCCTAAACTTTAACATACAATATACACCTATGTAAAGTCAAGGCCTCGTAGTTTCTGTAACACTCTGCTGTAGCAGACTGGAGACCTGATGTCAGCTTTAGCTAAATTCAGAAATAGACAGAATTAACTCTGCAAGCAGAATACTATCACCACAGCATCCTGGTTTATACTGAAATAAATCATTTTAAAGATGCCCCCTGCTTTTTTCAGCATTCAGCATGTCAGATTTATATAATGGAAAGGGAAAGCCAGGAGGAAGAGGTTGGAATCTGGGTATGGGACAGTTTGGGATTTTGCGAATGGGTACGGGACAATTTGGGCTCAGGGAAGTTCTGTGGTACTGTTTGAGACATGAGTAAGCATACTGAAAATCAATGGGACTTGGGAGATTTTAAAAAGGAACAAAAGCACTTTGGCACCAGTTATCTACATGTTTCTACTAAAAATGCTCAATAGTGAAATAGCTGATGATGATGTTTCCAAAATCATCGGTAGGTTTAAAGGTTAATCTGCTGAGGTGACTGGGTGCAGTTCATGGTTCTCTTGAGCTATTGTTTTAGGTTGTAGCAGGTTCACGAAGACAGCTCTATATCCACTGCCAGTTGGACATTTATCTTCATAAGAGCTAAAAGTAATTTACAAAATACTTTTGTTTTACATTTATATTGCGGTAGCTCTAGAGACCAAGCAAGGTTGGGCCCCATGGTGCTAGGCCTTGTACAAACATACAGTAAATTACAGTCACTGCCTTAAGGCGCTCATGCTCTTGCACAATTCTCCTGCAAGGGGTGGGTTCTGCTGCAAATTCTGTGACCTAGAGTTGCAGAATAGGTCAAAACAAAATAAATATGCACTATATTTCATCTAGGACTATTAATTTTTTAACCTATGAGCGATGAACAACATAAAACACCCAGAGCAGTTAAAGTACTTATGAATAACTGAGGAGGTACAAAGGTTATTACATAATCAATTTTTCCATACACTGTCTGAAATACTGTCCTATGAGCCTTAAACTGCACATAAACTCAGTTCACACTGAATTACACCTGAATACAAAATCTCCATGTAAAAGCTGTGGAAAGATGGATGGCAGAGAAACGGAAGGAAAAGTCCACTGAGTGCTTTATCGACCCAACTGCCATCCTATGAATGGTGAGCAATAAAAATTTATGGAAAATGAGAATTTTTTACTTATTCTAATCAAGGCCTATGGGATTAATTCAAAGACTCTTTAACACCAAGTATTTAAAAATCTTGCAATTTTATTTGCATATAAAGGCCGCTAGATATATAATATCACAATAAATTTAAAGAAACAACTGCTTTTCTAAATTCCATTAACAAGGTAACATAAAACAGAACAAAGCTCAATAGCATTTACAGTGGTAGAACAGAAATAACTATCTGCAACAATATTTTGTGCTAGCAAGATTGCATTTACACACAGTGCAAAATAAGGAAAAAAGGAAATAAAAAGACAATTCAAGAATATTTAAATATAAAGGACAACTAAGCCTTATTTTAGTTAGGCTTGATTGTATCCATTTGACTCTATACATGCCTGAAACTGCACAAAGATTTAACTCAAGCTCTTGAAGGCCTTGAGCACTTGGAAAATGTCACATCCTACATAATTTAGATGTGCTGTACAGCATAATTTTTCAGATGCTATACTTGCAATATTAAATTCCTAGTTATAATGCACAAAAAATACATATATATATAAATTCATATTTAAAAGGAGTCCGCATTTACATGTTTTTACTGCATGAAACACCTGCTCTTTGCAGCTTTCATCCCCATATTTTTAAAGCTAAAATAATTTAAAAAAAACCCACCCAAATAATAAAAAGGTAGAAAATCACATAAAGGATGCAGCTCTCTATATTTAAAGTAGGCAGAGACAAACAACTGTGAAGTCTGTTCTCCCCTTGCTGCACATTACTGGTAATAGGAGTGTGCAGTACATGCACACTCATCAAGGGGCAAACAGACTCCTAAATCATGTTTACATTACTAAAAAAAAGTTTAATATAACTGCAGGGGGAGATAGGGGAAGGTGACATCTTAACTAGGAAAAAATTACATTTAAAAACTTTCAAACAATAACAGTTGTGCAAATTTGGTGTTTTTTAAATGCTGCCTTTTTAGCTTATAATATAATATTAAAATAAGGTCTCTCACTTGTTAAAAGAAAGCTTGGCTGTCCTTTTGAGAATACTATAACAATTTTACAATGGCAAGTTTGAGAAAACAAAAAAAGTTCATTTTACAAATTCACAATGGCTGTATCAATTTAAAATGGATGCTGCATTTCCAAAAAGCACAACCTCTTTTTCTTTTTCTTTTTTTTTTTTTTTGTACCAGCAATTTACAAAAAACCCCACATAATTTTGGAAATAAACATGTAAGAGAATGTAAGTTTTATAATTAGAAAATGGCAGTTTATAGACCTTCCCCACTTAACTGTGCAGTAGTGCTTCATGATCCTTGAGGGGTTGGAAGGTCAAATATAATTGGAGGATTGGTTGGTTGAAAGCTGACTGTACATGTTGAGGCGTTGATGTACGTTGTGTAACCGTCTGTCATAATGCCATAACCTGTAGGGAGAATGTCACACACACTATAATATAAATAAACAAACGATGCTGACCTTATGCAATGCCTATAGGCAGGTACACAAAAACCTGTTATGAAAGCAGGGCTTTGGAATAAAATTCAATGAATCCTGTCAAAATGTTATAAGCTTTTGAAAGCTACCACAAAGTTACAAATAAAAAAAAATGCAATGCATTGTATCTGGAATAAAAACGGGGTGTTTTAAAAGTGCAGTTTTCTGACCAGAAAGGCCTTTTACTATACTGCAACTGAACAAGGTAAAAAACCCTTGTTTTCTTTGAGCTAATTGGTTTCCTATGGTTTGGTATGCTCCTAATGTCAGGTTGTGAAGGACCGAGCAGGAGCTGAAAACCCCTCTCTTTTTAGGCACTTGGTCTGCAGACATCCTCTCAATGAGTTCAAACAAACTTGGCTGGCCTATCCTGCATTTGCCATATTGTATAGTTTGTCAGCTCAAGGGTTGTGGGGGTGGGTGTTCACACTGGTTTGCTAAACCTCAGAAATCAATTAGCAGGAAAGAATAGGCATTTTCTGTAGCTTGGCTTCCCAGCATGGGCAATGGATCTGACCAGCAATTCCAGCCCAGGGCACAGAAAATGAAAGGCCAGCTAGATGAGCTGAAGTGGCTTGAGGACTGGGCACAGAGGAAGGGGAAGAGTGGGATACTAGCTCCCACAAACCTTAAGGCTGTGGTTGAACAATTGTTTGGAGAATTCTACTGTCTGAACATCACAAACGCTGATAGAGAGATTGAATGGTAGTACGAAGTGTAAGTGTGGGTGCAGCTCTAGTGGCCTCTATGCAGAGCTCCTCCACAGAGGCTGGCCTCTTCCCTCTCTTGACCCAAGAGAGGCCTATCGTAATGAAAGAATGGGCTTTAAGCTGGCCAAGCAGGGGAGGCTCACTGAGGTATAAGTGAACCCGATGGAGGAGCTCCTTGCAGGGGATCCTCAATGAAGAGGGAAAGGGGCTTTCTGATCTGCTACATATAGAACCAATAAGACATCAGAGGCTTATGGATGTCCAAGGAAAGCTCATAGGATTCCCCACCATCCTTAAGGTTAAGGCAGCAGTGGGATAAAAAGGTGAAGAGAGGAGACTGATAAGGGATTTGGAACAAATGTGAAGCATGCTGTTGTCTTAATGAAAGGGATGATCACCTGGCCTGGAGACCACAAGCTCTCTCAACCTGGTCCAGGAGTGATCACAGACTTCTACCTTATTTCTTTAGTGGACACTGCCTTTAGGAATGTAAGGCTAGATTCTCGGCCTTGCTCCATCCTCAACTCCATACAAAGAACTCGACAGCTGGTTTGGGGTTCTCCTTGCACAGGAGGTGAGGTAAAGCCTATGTAGCCAGCACTAAGCTACTTGTTCCTGGCTCCCCTGTAGGGGCATGAGGAGAAATGGCTAGAGTGCCTTGCACTCCTGTAATCCTATTGGGCTTTGCCCGCCCACTGCTAAAGGATCCCCTTCCCCAGCCTAAGGGGGTGGGGGGGTCCACAGGACCTGGAGACCAAAAAATTATGGGGGACAACTAATAAAAGAACAGGGACAGGAGTGAGGTCAAAGGGTCAAACGAAGCGAACCAGACGGGGACACCGAGCAGAGAACCTCGGACAGCACCCACTGCTCCTCGAAGGCGTCAAGGGAGCCAGCGGACGCTACCCAGAGGAACTCTGCCCGGATACGTGAATGATCGGAGGACCTGAAATAGGCCCCACAGTCACAGGAGACTCCATCGGCCAACCTCCTCACTCTGGTTTTATAGATGGCCAGTTTTGCTAGGGCCAGGAGGAGGCTGACCAGGAGGTCCCGTGACTTTGTGGGGCGACGGATAGGGAGTGCATAAATAAAAAGGTGAGGAGAAAAGTGCAACCAAAAGCTTAACAAAATATCCATGAGGAGCCGGAATAGGGGCTGCAGCCTGGCGCACTCCAGGTAAACGTGTGCCAGGGTCTCCCTCACGCCGCAAAAGGGGCAGGTGTCTGGGATAGGGGTAAACCGTGCCAAGCACATGCCTGTAATGCACTCCTGTAATGGTGGGCAGGCAGAATAAACCCTTGGGGCCCATTATCTGCCCGCAGCCTTCAGGATCTGAGTCACATTCCTCCTTCTCTCTCAAAAGTGTTTATAGGGTGATGGGGAGGGGGAATGAAAACTAGTAACAGTCCCCGGAGATTACTGAGGGCAGAGCAGGAGACAGGAGAACCTGCGAGGAATAACCTGCTTGGGGAGCTTCTTTTGGGGAGAGCAGAGAGGCATGATAAGTTCTGTTGAAACAGATGTTGGCCCCCAAAAGGGTCTTTGCTTCTCTCCCTCCTCCCTCCCCCCCCAAAAAAAAAGTGTTTTGGAAGTGGGGGGAGTCTGAAGGGACTCCTTTGCTTTACCTCTTCCTCTCTGCTCTCCTGGGATACCTGTTCAGATCTAACTCCCACTGGTAGGATTAGGAGGCAGCTGACTTTTCAGGCACACTGGCCCGTTGAAGGACTGGATGGGACAGACAGACGGCACTGAAAGACGGTGCCCCAGAATGACACTTGCTGCTTTGCTCATGGAGAGGCAGGAACAGAGACAGGAGACTAGACAGAGTAGGAAGGGCTTGGCACCAAATGTCTTGCTCGTGGCTGAGGAAGAGGAGAGGAACTTCCCACTGTTAGTATTAGCAGGCCAAACCTCAGGGAAAATATTTTTCCTTTTGCAATGCGATATAGTACAGATCACTGCTGAATGAAAGTTAACACAAAGTTTGTGCTACCAAAATGTCCATCAGAGACTAATCATTTCACAATTGCTGTGTGGTCTGCCTGTATCGTTTTGTTTGTTTAAGTTGGCAATTTTGAGTTAGGTCACTTTGCAGTGGAAAAATACTGGCTTAAAAAAATAAATTGAGACTCTGCAAAATTCTGCCCCAAATACTTGTGTGCAACTCCTATGGCCTTCAATGAAAAATGGGTTCATGTGGTCCGAGAGCAGAATTTGGTCCTGAATTAATTGTGCCTTAACTTAAACTCTCAGAAAAAATTCAGGCCAAATCTTACTACAGTAAAGTGAGTAGGCAGTTCCTTTGCCTTCAGCATTAGTCAACTGAGCAGGATCTGGATCTTTTAGTGCCCTTGAATGCTCAAATAAGACTCCTTTCATGCTTGTAGTGTATGTTGCCATCTTACTTACAAGGTTTAAAAGTAAGGTGCACATGACTCCACAGTGTTTTTTCATAATGATCTTATGCACTAAGAAGCCTTTGCTTTCCCTCAGCTTAACATGATTACTGCAGGAAGTTTGATTACTTTCAGCTTACCATGCACCTACAAAAGGCTATAGGCAATTTGCATGTTCTAGTTGGAATCCTTCTTGTATTCACTTATCATTAATATCTGAGCATTAATATTTATAGAAAACGTCCAATCGTTCCTGGTTTGCATTAGAGTACTGCTATTGATGCCACTACAGTTAAGGTCATGTCAATGTTTCTGTTATAAACTCCTTATTTACAGGACTTTATAACCCGCACATAAAAATTCACCGTGTAAAGTCATGAGGGCTTCGGAAAATCAACAACAGCAGGCGAGTAAGCTGTCTGTTCTTTTATAAAGTTCTCCAACTCTGTGAGCCTATGGAGAGCTTAATTAGAGTCAATGGTGAAATCTCCAGGGGGGGAAATATAAAGCACTTAGTGTGTAATTTTTAGTCCTAGGGTCACAAAGTCTCACTATCTCTCCCAGGCTGGACTCCTAGTATTTGTCTCATTGGAACATGAAAGCCACAAAGTGTATTAAATATTTAAAAACCTCCAAATGTATTTATTTAATCTCTCATTCCCGCCCATCCCCACAAAATGAGCTTATTGTTCTGAAGTTTCACACTCCGCCTGCCAGGTGTGAGATTAAAAATGGGGAAATATATCTTCTGAAAAAGCTTTTCTGAGGTTCACAGACCTTGAAAGATTACACCTCATGAAATGTATTGCAGAATGACTTCACAAGTGGATGTCAAAGGAACAGTGGTGCTTACCCTCTCTTCCCTCCTGACTTATGGCACAAGCTGCCCTCCATTCTACTGTACTCTCCCCCATATACTGACTGAGGTGACAGATGGAGCAAGCTTTCTCCGAATACCACCCTGTCTCTTCTATCTCCTTTGCTGGCTCCTGTACTTGGAGTAACTGGACTTTCTGGTGGTTTGGTAAGACAAATTTCAATTTGCTTTTATTCTTCTACATATGAGGGAACTCCCCCCACAGATGCTTTGAAAGCAAATGAAGTGGCACAGCACAATTATTGCAAGTTGCAGGTGTGGCTATCCTGTATGTGGTCAATATTTTAAAATATGAGTTCCTCAAGGTGGATTACTAAGTCTTTGTTTGGACACTAAGAAGTGAGTTTCCAAAGTGCTGAGCACCCAGCAGATCTGACTGTTTTCTAACTATGGGCTTGTCTACATTGCCGCGCGGGGTCGATCTAAGATACGCAACTTCAGCTACGTGAATAGCGTAGATGAAGTTGACGTACTCAGATCTACTTGTGTCTAAGTGTCTTCACTGCAGTAAGTTGACAGCTGACGCTCTCCTGTCGACTCCACTTGCGTGTCTCGTACTGGTGGAGTACCGGAGTCGATGGGAGAGCGCTCAGCTAGACACAATAAGTCAACCCC
Organism: Trachemys scripta elegans; assembly: GCF_013100865.1. Classification (NCBI taxonomy): domain Eukaryota; kingdom Metazoa; phylum Chordata; order Testudines; family Emydidae; genus Trachemys; species Trachemys scripta. The sequence goes on from NC_048301.1 coordinate 89,495,644, forward strand.
CGCTGGATCGATCATTGCCCGCCGATCCGGCGGGTAGTGTAGACAAGCCCTTAGTCATAATAAATGGAAAGCCCACATCTGGTATAAAGTACCTCAGAGATCTACTTGTTTCCCCCATGAGGATTCTCATACAGACCTAGGGAGCCCTACTATTTCTTACCTTCATGAATTCCACCAAAGACATGGAGTTTGGGCCTTACTCGCCTTTGCACAGTGTTCAACAATTCCACGCAGCCAACTCTTTGCAGCTCCTTTGGAACCCAGTCTCGAAAACCTGAGGGCAAAATGCAATCAATACTCTTAATTTTCTCTATTCAGGTAAGGTTTCATTTAGACTTTCAGGAAGCCATAATTCACTAAAGGTTTATTACATTATCTGTAATCCTAACCTCTCCATTAAAGCATACAAGGGCTTTTAAGAAACTTCTCACTCTGTCTTCCTTAGGTTCCTAAGGTTTTTTCCTTTTTCCTTTCCCCCACTCCTGCCTAATTAACATTTTCTGTATGTGATTTGATTTATTAAACTAGAGTTTTAGACTCTTCTTCATAAGTGGAAGCTTTGTGACTCTTATTCCTGGCAGTGCTGCAATTTTTTCCCCTTCTTGATTCCCCCACCCCCACCCCCTGTCTTATTTCCTCCCTTCTGCTCCAGTCTGCTGTTGTAGCAGTCTACTTCCCAAGCTAGTCAGGTAAAAAGTGCTGGTCACAGTTATTCCAGAGACAGGCCAGTGGAAGGATCTTCTGTTCTCACACCTGGCACCACTGCCACCCCACAAATTTAAAATATATCATCTTCAACAACTTCCAGAGGCCCAGGGTCTCTGAGTGTTAGGTTACTGTGGAGCCCGGATCACTGAAAATAGGCAGCACAGAGTGACAGGGAAACAGCTACAAGCAACCTAGTGCTAATTGACTACTTTTAAAGTAAAAACCACTTAGTTCTATAGTTAATACGGAAAATCCATAAAATTTGACATCAATTAGTATAAATGTGGGTTGTCTGGACTATTACAGCCTAGACTAACATTCAAAAGGGTGTGAAGGATTGTGAGAAGCAAAAGATAAATCCTAGCTGAAGGAAGGAGCAAACTCACTCTTGGGCCTAGTCCACACTAACCCCCCACTTCGAACTAAGATACGCAACTTCAGCTACGTGAATAATGTAGCTGAAGTCGAAGTACCTTAGTTCGAACTTACCGCGGATCCAGACGCGGCAGGCAGGCTTCCCCGTCGACTCCGCGTACTCCTCTTGCGGAGCAGGAGTACCGGGGTCGACGGCGAGCACTTCCGGGATTGATCCCAGAAGATCGATTGCTTACCGCCGGACCCGGAGGTAAGTATAGACCTACCCTTGATGTTACTCTGTTGACTTCAAAGTAGTTATACAAGGGATAAATTTGGCCCAAGCTGATTAAAAATGGTGGGACATAAACTGGACTATATGTCCTCTTCAAAACTAGTCGAACAGCCAAGGTATGTAATGACATAATTCTACCTAAATTAATATGTAGCCACTTTAAAAGGCAATATTTGAGGTATATTTTCAGGCATGTTGAGGCCCAGTATCTCTGTTTGCATCTCTAATGCCCTGATCTGTGCCCACAATTAAAATTGATGTTAACTATATCCACAAAATGGAGGCTAAACTTCTGCTTTGTTCAAAGAAGGACTGGAGTACAATTTCAGAAGGGATGTTACAAAAAATCCAACTAAGAAATACTGTGATGCTGCTGAGACTAAAGTACACTATGGGAAACCAATTTACAATATGTGGATTGGCCCCCATTGAAATCTAGCAACCAGGAAAAGTTATAAAGGTGCTTGGGGCTTTTTTTTTTTTTGTTTCTTGGGAAGAAGTAAATAGACAAAATGTAAATAAATGAATCACTACAATCAGAAAGGTGGCTTTCAAAGTACAGGGCATTCCACTGAGAAGGAGTGCTAGATCACAGCTCTGTTGAAGACACACAATGGCTCTGGAGGATTTAAAGGTGACCTGCACATTTTTACAATAGTCCCTTGGTAGCATTATATACTGAATGCCCCTAATAACCAGGCTAAAGATAAGCACTGAGTATAACAGAGATCGGCAACCTTTGGCACACGGCCTGCCAGGGAAAGCCCCTGGTGGGCCGGGCTGTTTACCTGCTGCATCCGCAGGTTCGTCTGATTGCGCGCGGCTCCCACTGGCCGCGGTTCTTCGCTCCAGGCCAACGAGGGCTGCGGGAAGCGGCGTGGGCTGAGGGATGTGCTGGCCTCCGCTTCAGCGGCGAACCGCGGCCAGTGGGAGCCGCGATCAGCCGACCCTGCAGACGCAGCAAGTAAACAAACTAGCCCGGCCCGCCAGGGTGCTTACCCTGGCGGGCCGCGGGCCAAAGGTTTGCCGATCCCCGGAGTATGTTATTAGTGTAAAATTTTCTTCTGTTCTTCTTAAGTCCCACAATGTTCAGCTCTGCTAGGATTGCTGACTCCTAACTCAGGCTTGGTCTACATCTAAAACGTAGGTCAACCTAGCTGTGTCATTCACGGGTGTAAAATATTCATCCTCTGAGAGATGTAGTTAAGACAACCTAAAGTCCCACTCTAGATGGAAGAATTCTTGGGGGGGGGGGGAAAGAGGGGCCTGGATTAACTCAGTGTTGGAAAAGCCCCTAACGTCACTGTAGCAAGCAGGGGGTTACAAGCAACTGCTATAGCTGTGCTGCTATAGTGTAGCCAAGCCCTTAGCTGTGATGCCCTACCATGCATTAAATTCCTCACACTCCATCCACCAAGAAACCTGCTGGACCATTCAGCTGGCCTCTGGCATTTAAATGCCATTTTTACAGCATATCATACACAGTTTAAAATAGTATTTTGTAACGATTGGCTCAGATGCTGAGCTGGTGCAAACTTGTATAGCTCGTATGGCTCTGTCAGAATGAAGTCAGTGGAAATTCTCTAATTTACATAAGCTGAGGATCTGGCTAAAAGCTTGGCAAAACCACACTATCTACTACTTAATACGTCCTTGCACCTGATCTTCCACACCCTGACAGAACATTTTTATACAGGTAGATCCTCAGCTGGTGTAAGTTATCATAGCTCTACTGACTTAAATGGAGCTATGACAATTGACATTAGCTGAGGATGTGACCCTAGATTTATATCTGTCTTACAGAGCAGGAACCAGACATGTGTGACTTGGTGGAACACGGCATGAAGAAGTGTTATGGTAGCATTTTCCGAAAGGCTCAGTGTTGGCATAACTCTTCTCCCATTGAAATCAATGGGAATTTTGCCCTTCAATGCGATCAGATTTAGGCCCAAACTGAGTACTGTAGAAAATCCTACCCTCTATTTAAAATCACGTGTGCTGAATACTCTTTTGACCTGCTTTCTGAGACAATCAGGGGACAACCCTACAGATGCCTCTTATCAGAGCATAACTCTGTGGATCAACAGGGGTACTCATGTGAGTATGGGAAGCGGGATTTGGCTCAAGATGCCATTCATGAAAACTCAGATTCTGCACTCAGATACCTGTACTCATCTCTCATTGAAATAAATGGGTGTAGTGTGAATGAATAGGTGGCGACAGAATTTTGGTCCTTCATTAATGTAATCCAATTTTTAATATTTAAGCGTAAGTGTGAACTTTTGGTAAATCCGTTTAACGAAGTGTAACAGGGTGCTGGCTAGGAAATCCAAGCCAGGACCCCATTAGCCCAGCTCCGCTTAAAAGGGGGATTAGTTAGGACTGGCTGGGGAGGCCACGCCCTAATCACCTGAGGGGATGCACCTGCAGGCCTGAGTGGTCAGCCTGCTATATAAAGCTGGCTGGGAGGAAGCAGAGGGAGGAGTCAGGAAAGGGAGGAGCAAGGAGCTCTAGATCCCCGCTGGCAGGAGAAGCTAGCGGTCTCCCAGGGTGTGGTCTGTCAGATATGTAAATGGTAGGTGGTGGGGATAGGCATGGACAGTAAAAGAGCACTGGTGCCTGTACTTTGGAGCAGTTTCCGCCTGAGTTTGTGGTGGGGCCGGGAGAAGGCACCGCTACACGAAGCAAATACTTTTTAAGGGTAAATTAGAAGAATAATTAGATAACCACTATATAATCTTGACCCAATAAAAAGCTTAAATAAACATTATGTTCTAATGCTGGTGGTAGTTGCGAGGGAGGACCAATCTTTCAAAACGTTTTTAGTCAGTCCCGGAGAATCCTAGGCCCATGTGATTGGAAGCTTTGTCAGACAAATAGAATACTCTTCTTAAAATAAAGGATCTAACTCAAATGGCTGTGCAGCTAGATACACCTTCGATTTTCCTTGGCTTCACTAAATCAAAAAAATTAATTAAAAAAATACCTAGGAGCCCAACATAATTGCTAAGTTTAATTATCGTACTAGGTTTCTTTATTGATTTTTTTTTTTAATTCATAGTTTTGTGTTAGGGTAAAATTGTGTCACTTAAGGTATTAATAGTTTTGCTTGCACTAAAAGTGCAATGTTTTCACCTCTTCTAGCCATAAGGCTTCTACATACAAAACCACACACAGCTTTTCATTCACTTACCAAGAGGAGGTCCATGTGTCATTAGTATATCAATGCCCTCAGGGATAAGGTTCCACTTGTCCAGCAAAGACTGACCTCTGGGTAGGTTAAAGCCCCATCCATTAAACCATGGTGTCCTTTGGGGAAAAATAAGACAAACTGTCTCAGTCTGATACAGCAATCTTTTCTCTCTTTGGAATTTCTAAATTGTAAATTTTTCTGTACTGTTTTGGGCCATCTCTCCTGTCTTTTTAAGATCACTCACTGACCAAAGAGCATTCGTCTTTGGAAGGGACTGTTCCCAAAACAAAGGGGAATAAAAACTTTAATAAAAAACAACAACAACAAAAACTTTAAAGTGTCCTAGCTGTAAATTTGGATCCAGATCAGGAGCCCATCTTTCCTATAGTTTCAAGGGTATTCAACTCCGGGGCTTGGGTTTACCCATCATAAAGAAAGGAGACAGTCAGTGTGTTCAGACCTAGATCTTTGGGGGATGTCAGTTCCAGGATTTGGGCTTGGGCTCTTCCCTTACTTTAAGGTAAGCACCTAGACCAGGGATGGGCAAACTACAGCTCGGGGGCTGCATCCAGCCCTCCAGATGTTTTAATCTGGCCCTTGAGCTACAGCCAGGGAGCGGGGTCCGGGGCTTGTTCTGGTCTGCGTGGCTCCCAGAAGCAGCAGCATGTCCCCACTCCGGCTCCAACGTGTAATGGCAGCCAGGGGGCTCCACACGCTGCCCCTGCCCCAAGCACTGCCCCCGCAGCTCCCATTGGCTGGGAACCGTGGCCAATGGGAGTTGCGGGGCGACACCTGTGGACAGAGCAGCGCCTCCGCTGCTTGAGGTAAGTGCCACCTGGAGCCTGCAACCCTGACACCCTCCCACACCCTGATCCCCCTCCTGCCCTCCGAACCCTCGGTCCCAGCCCAGAGCACCCTGAGCTCCTCATTTCTGGCCCCACCCCAGAGCCCACATCCCCAGCCGGAGCTCTCACCCCCTCCCACACCCCAACTCCCAATGTTGTGAGCATTCATGGCCTCCCATACAATCTCCATACCCAGATGTAGCCCTTGGGCCAAAAGTTTGCCCACCCCTGACTTAGACCAAAAAAAAAATCAAACCCCAAAACATGGTTTGGGAGCAGGGAAAAGAGAACCACCTGCAGTGCAGGGTGCCCTAATGGAAGATGGAAACACAGAACAGTTGTACCTTTTTTGTGTCAATGGTCACAGGCCCTGTATAGTATACCATGGCTGTACCATGGTAAATTTCTCATAGACTAATCACACCTTAACACCATTGTTACTCGTCATATTTGTTATCTCTAACATTAGAGCACAGTGAAATGATACGACATAACTATATGTGGTAACCTTAAAAAGATACTACACTCTTTAAAATACCTTAATACATATTTAATTCTGGGGGGAAATGGGGCCCTTCAGTTTTCTCCATCATAGCAGTTAGGAGAGTCTGTTATAGAAACCATCTGATTGAGACACACGCTCTTTATAGGGATGAAAGGAACTATAATATTTGAAGTTTAATATTTGATAAGTTTTGCTATAAAATGTGAAAGCAAAATTGAGTAGTTCTGATGTAGAAATATAAAAGCTGTTATCAGATGTGAAATGCATACCATCAAGATAAAAATTATATCCTTACCTCTATTACTAACAACATTTTAGGTTATTACAAGCAAAGGAATTTCAAAATCCTCACTTGCTTTTCACCATTTGTGCAGTTTTGCATTTCATGTGGCTTGGGCACTTAAGCTAGTCAGTTTTACATACTATTAGAGATGCTCTTGGGCTAAAATCTGGGATCCAAGCAGCAAGCAAAGCAGTCTAGACAATGGGCTATCTCTAGATTTTTAGCTCCTTCTCTCTCAAGTGATGTACTACCACAGAGGTGTTGAATAGGTGGGATTTTCTACAGTACTCAGTTTGGGCCTAACTCTGATCGCACTGAAGGGCAAAATTCCCATTGATTTCAATGGGAGAAGAGTTATGCCAACACTGAATCACTACTCTGGAAAGGAACATTTAAATAGATAAAATCTGTTTTCATTAAAAATGTAAAACACCCTCAAGGAAATATTTATTTAAATTTTCAGTTTACAGTGAAGTCAGCAAGAGTTACGTATCTCCACTGTGAAAACTGCATCCTCACCCATCCCCCTCGGTATTTCATATTATACAATAACTATATTTGGGACTTACATTAAATTAACAATTTCCCTTTGAGATTATAAATGTACTTTTTGTTTTCATAATTCAAATGTTTTGTTTTTATCAGAAGTTGATCTGAGGAAGATCAGTATTTAGCCAGGGATTGATATTCTGAACACCTGTTCAATCTACTGTGTGTGTGAAATGGAAGGGTCTTTTGTCCTATAAAGATGACTCCGGTATAAGAGTTATGGGAACCTTTGCAGATACCAGATTAATTGAAAGGAACCATTTAAAGTGTACAATAGACAGACCATCCATCATATAAGTAGTCCCATACATAATAATGCATGTACGTCAGGATTACTGGCTTGAGTAAAAGTTTGCAAGATTGCAGCCTGTGAGTTTACGTATGGAAAGAAAACTTCTAGTTCCATTTAGGACTTAATCCTGCACCCGCTGAGGTCAACGACAAAACTCCCATTGCTTTCAGCAGAGTTCAATAAGTGAAGGCTGAATTTGGACTGGAGTTTGTGTCCCTGAACTCTGCCGTGTCAGAACTTCGCTTCTGCTATTCTTTTCCACTGCAATTAAGTTCAGTTTCTTATTCACAGGTGTCTGAAACAAACAGCTAAATTAGCTAACAATCTTTCCTTTGTTGTAATACTCTAGTTTCTAGCCATAGGCAGATGATTAAATTTTTCAGAGTTCCATTTGAAAATTAAAACATAATTTGGCTAATTTTTCAACTATATAACAAACCATAGTCAAACTCTACTATGACAAAACACACACACAATGGGGGGGGGTTGAAAATTTGTCACTATCAATTAATGATTCTTTACCCGTTTCTCATGGAAAGAGTACTGTAATAATACTACAGTTAAACCTGAAATGTGAAACCATAGCTGTTATCTTACTGGAGCTCTTTGGAGAATGATACATGCAATAAACCTAGATTATGTGCAGTAATTTTTGTTCGTTAGCAGTGGGGGGAGAGGAGAAAGGGAATCAGAGTTCCAGTGTAGTCTGCATTCACCAAAGACTTAATAATTAGCTGTGACTAACAGACACCACATGGGAACTAACTTGTAAGACAACTTCTCGCAAACCTCCCCAGTAGTGCCATGTGTGCATAGTATAAAGTGTAAAACATTCTCTTTAACACACTAAACATTTTCATAAGCAATTAATAAATATTGTATATGGGGGTGACAGAAAGAACCCCTGGGATGACAGAGATTTAAACTGCAATTCCTGGTGGAGCTATTTCAGCTTGAGTTTACTAACGCTTGTGCATATTCAATGAGAATATTGTGCCCTCACTCAGCAGAGTTGTTCACTTGCCCTTTATGCCGCCTCAAGTTTCTAGAGAGAACAAAGCTTGTTAGAAGCGTACACAGGAGAACTTGTTCAGAACAATGTCAATAAAAAATGGGTTTCCGACACAGATTCAGGTTTAGATGAGATCACAAGAAAGGTCATCCCGTTTTTGTACTATGCTGTGTTGTGGTGCAGCCAAAATGAAGTTGATGTACTGTGAATCCCTTGAGCGGACCAATGAATAGCTGTTTACCCCCAACAAACCTGAAACATGTATAGTGAGTAAGAGAGAGAGAGACTGGACTAGGGGTAATGTAACATTAAGTGCCTCCATTAGATTCCCTACTGCAAATAGTTACAATTTATTTCAATTGCATTATATTTTTTGCATGCCTAAACAGCAAGATCTAGTCATAACTGTTATACTTTTAAATTATTTCACAAAGAAGAAAATTAACTTGTACTTGTAGTTACCAATATGCTGCACAAGTTTCCTGGGCTGATTACTTGTTAAAAGAAACTTCCTTAGCTGGGGGTGGAAGATACTGCTTTTGTTTTTGTTTTTTAGAGATTTCAATCAGTTTTCCTTACACAGGCCTTTGGTATGCTGAAGCAGGGGGCAAAGTTGATACTCAAGGTTGCTTAGGCAGTAGTACACATGATTAAGACTCTTGACAAATTTGCAAGATTGGGAACCAAATGAAAGTGACTAGTTGGCTCCTGGAAATATTACTGGTATACTTGATTTTTACGACATTTTCAAGAAAAGAAAGTAATTAGACTGCTGAGTAGTACCATCCCTGAAGCCCAGAGCCAGAGTAAAACACAGGATTGGTAATCGGACATTACAAGTGATTTTGTCTCTGCGTTTGGTGGGCCCAAACAAACCCTAACTTCCTCCTACACAATGCATGGAATGATATTGGTCCCTCTTATCCTGCACATCAGACTAAGTCCAAGAGAACCTAATTTAACCACCGCTGGCTAGAATCATACTGCACTTCACAGCATCTTTCATATGCCATGAAACTGTCATGATAATTCTTGATCTCTGGCTCACCTGACAGCTCAACCCTCCCATGACTGCAAAACTTCCTTATCATTTAGAAATAGCAGTTATACTGGCACCAGATGTGTCACATTGAATATCCAGATGAAAGGCAGACACCTGGCCAATTTTTCTCTCCTCAGCGCTTGACTTCTATGCAGAAGGCCAGCACTCTCCCCACAGATTCCTCTCCACTTGGCAATTTGGAAGCTACTTTTTCTGCAACTAAAAAGATGCTTTGCACTAGGCCACAGAACCTCTTCACACCTTTTACTGCAAGAGACGTGCACGTAACTTGACATAAACACAAGAGGGAGGGGAATTTTAAGCTTCATGATGAGACTTACAGGTGTATGTGAAATCTGCCTAACAAGGAAAACAATCCCTTCTGCTGCCGAAAAGCAGCACAGGATTTGTTTCTCACCAGATTTCCTTTCCCCAAAATGATTCCACCTGGGGGCTATGGGGCAGGAAGCTGAGAGCCCCTGGGCAGTACCAGCACTCCCTGGTGGGAGCCTCCAGGCAACAGGTGAGAGGGAATTCAGGGGACAGCCGGGCTGTGGCTGGGCAGGGAGCCCAGGTGGCAGCTGGGCTGTTGCTGGAGCCCCCTACCTACCCTAGCTTTCTTGTCAATTTCACGGCTCCATGAGAGCCAACAGCCAATGTGTAGACACTGCATCACCCTGACTACACTGCCGTAAGCCCTCTCGTGGTGGTGGAGTTATTATGTCAGTAGGGCACCTACACTGGCGGAAGCAAGGCTGTAGTATGTACACTGACATAATCAGGTTGATGTAAGCGGCCTTACATCGACCTAACTGTGTAGTGTAGGCCAAGCCTATGTCTGTTTTCTTTCCACAGGCCAATAGTGGGGGAAATGCCTAAAATCCATCTCCAAAGGAAACAGTTACACACAAGTAATAATGATGATGATGGGCTCTTTATTTTGGTCAGCACTTAGAGCAAACGCACAAACTTGTGAGATTGCTAGGGAAGAAGATAGTAGTTCCATTTGTAGAACAAAAATGACAGAACAGAGCACCAAATAGGCATTCCCAGAATTGTTCAATTACAGAACTGCCCTATAAACACATCCTGAAAGTACCTATTTCAGTTTTACATTTAGGACTTAATAGCGGAGAGTTGTCCTGAACTGAACAAACTGTAAAGGGAAGATTTGACCTTTATGCACAATAAAGAAGGGCCTTTCAATAAAAAACATACAGCTCATAAATGTTTGCTAAGGAGGAAAAGCACATGCGACTTTCTCCATTTAATGAAACAACAGAGTGCGCTTCGTGGGAAGACAGAAAATTGTTGTAGAGGGGGGAGCGGTGTGTATGTAGTTTAAGTAAAAACAAAATAAGTGGAAAAAAATAGTGTGAAATGGATTAAGTAAGTGCATTTTTAAAAGCCATCTATGAATTACAAGATAAGAACTGCTATAATTTAAAGACTTTTAACCCTGGAACTAAGCTCCATGGAACCTAATTTTGATTAAGCCCTTTCTAATAGCAAACATCAGGATATTATTTCATAATAGATACTGAAGCAGGCAATAAATAAGGGTCACAGCGTGAAAATCTTAAAGAATAAATACAGTGTATTTCTCGAAGCTCTTTTGTCATAAGGATAGTCTTGTGACATAAGGACAAGTCTGAGAGTCAGGTGACTTGTTCTAGTCCCAGCTCTGCTACAGACCTCCTGTGTGATCCTGGAGAGTCACTTAACCTCTCAGTGCCTCATGTTTCTACAATGAGGCTAATACTGTCAAACTCAACAAAGATTGTGAGGTTTAATTCTTTAGGACTGCAATATTCTTTGTAAAGCACTTTGAGTACTTCATGTGGACATCACTATGCTGATGCACAATATTATGATTATTTTAGTCATGTTGCTTTTGTAGACCTCTAGAATGAGTAGATACATATAACCCAGAATCTCTCATGCAGTCTGTGATTAATTTGAGCAAGAGTGTTGTCAAGCTTAAGATGAACACCAGTATTGCCAGTGTTAGGCCTAAAACTTCCGGAAGCTTTATAGAATGAACTTTGCAAAATTATCTTTAAAAAGCAAGCTTTGCAAAATGAAGCTACAACTTGTGGTCAAAAGACACCTACAACCCGACAACATTTTATGCTGACTCTTATATGGTATAATAGGTCATGCCCCCGGGTATGGCTTATTGAAACCACCTTTGGAACTTGTGGTTAAGAGACGCTGCAGCCAAAAAACTGATTCCTATGTGGGTTTGATGACCTAGGCCTTTAGGCCTAGGTCATCAAGATAACCTTACCCACAATCAAGCCAATAGCCCATTTAGAGGTAAGTTACCTAGAAAACTAAGGGAAACCACAGTCGAGACAGTGGGCTATATAGAAATAAGCTATCTCCTTGAGCATAACTTATAAAATTAAAACAACAATTGGCTACAAGAAAATAAGTAAGCATGAATTATACAGCCAAAGTGACAACACTAAATTTGGCCTAATCTGATTGGTTGACCTGCTTCAAAACACGGCGGGCAGATGAGATTAAATGTGTAGGACCTCAGGTGTGTGTGTGTCTTGGTCTAAGAAGTTATTCTCTTTGATCAGTCTGACCCGCATCCCCTGAATCGAGGAAACCTGAACTGCACCGACTATCTGCACCTGGCCAATGCAAAGAGCGGTTGACTAAAGAGTACCGTATTCTCGGCAGGGTAATGTTTGAAAGTAAAACAGTCTGGTTGCATGCAAAATAAGGTAACAGAATAAAGAAGTCTGGGTTGCTTGAGCTGTTTTGATTTCAAGTTGTACTAACACTATAGTATTAAAAAATAATAGTGTTGGAATAATTTGATCTCAGATTATATTAATGCTGCAGTATTAAAAATAGTCGTAAAAATTTACTTGTACTTGTGCTTGTCTTCTGTATTGCATTTATAGCCGTAAGTCATTAAAAGAGTTTCTTGAGGAATAATCAGTAGTTTTCATTTCTTTATACGGAAACCACTTAACCTCATTACATCTGTGTTGGGTGGTGGGAAGTAGTGATTACCCAGAGCCTCATTTGGGCCCTGATGTGTGTCTCCTTCTTCCTATATCTCCGCACAGTCTAAGGCAAAGAATGGTGGTATGTAAAATACAGAGGTACTTTGGCATGCAGTCCTCTTCAGCAAGTGTTATACTGTCTTTCAATCAATTCGACCAAATTCTCTCTTCTCTGGCTCTCTCACCCTATGGGGCAGAGTGAAAATGCCCTGGGATCTACACAAGCTATCAGCCTCCAGTTGAACTGTTCTTATTGAAGTAATATCAGAAATCAGTTCAGCTGAGTTACGTTAGTTTTGTTTTTGTGGGGGACAAGGTGAATTGGGGATGGGGGTCGACCATCTTTTTCTGAAGAGATGCTGATAACTCCAGAAAAGCTTTGGCCCACATCCTCTGGCCCAGCTGAGCTGTGCAATTCTAGACCAGGGGTGGGAAGCAAAGATGTCAGTAAGCCACCTTTGCAGTTCCTGATCCTGTGGCAGCCAGGCACTGGTCCTAGGTCCTGGAGACAGATAGTGCAGCCTATTTCGAGCCAGGCCCCTTCATCGGGGACAAGGAGAGGAGGAGATTTGTGTAGGAGTCACTATACTGGCCCAATGCCACCCGTGGATTCCCTTATGACAGGGATATCCTCAGCTGGCCAACTAAACCAGCTAACTCTGACTTGCTCCCTTCTTGGAGTCCCATATTTCACTAACATGCTTCAAAGAGCATTTGCTTCCACTTCTGAAACTCTGTTTCAGGGCTATGCTTCCTCTGCGATGGGGCCCCAAACTATTGGCATTTGCTCTACAATTCTTTGCCCTGCTATACTATATATGGTATGCATCTCACTGGAGAACCACCACAGTGTAACAGAACTTGCAGTTTTTTCACATTATTGGTGCCAGAAGCCAGCAGACAAGCATCTAGACACCACAACTGGTCTTCAGTGCTATGGAATAAAAGTGTGCAAGAAGAGAACGGAAGGAGGTTGTGTGGAGGAACATATAGTGCAGTATCTGCATTAGGGAGACTTTGAGGAACAGGGCCAGAAAGGCAGGAGACCAAGATGCCAACAATATCCTGGGGGATTACAGGAGGGAAAGAAAAATGTAAAGAGGGAAGTAAAGAACATATGGCCTGTCGAGAACAGGAATTGTGTAGGAGGGGAATACTGAACGAGATGGGGATATAAGGAGGCACCACTGAGAAGGAGATGGGAGAGGAGAGAGGAGTAGCTTTAATAAGCATCTGCACACTTCATTACTCATCTGAAAAGAAAACACTCTTTAAACCTTTTGAGGTTTCCTAAACTCTAATTATATTGCAATTTTATTTAGGGCTTTAGATAATGAGCTCTGGGAAGTATTTTAATATCCCAAAATTATGAACATAATTTCAAATTTGACTTTAGGGCTAATTTTACTCTACTTTAAAAAAGACTGTAGCCTTAGTAAGAGTAAGAACGTCCACATTTGGAATTTACAGCTCTACATTTTCTGTTGCATACAATTGCAATGTTCAGCAATTTTTGAGGGCCTAAGTGTTACCATTTTAAATACAGATTTTTTTGTGTGGCCATTTCTAAAAGATTGGGGCTGGGACCCTACCCCAGAGGTTGAATGCAAAATAAAATGAACATCCATGTTGGGAAGACACACCTGCCCAAACACATGACTGCACAAGAATGATCTTTGCATGTTGCTACATACCTTCTAGCATCCATGGAAGACCAAACATTTTTGTGTGTGACTCATAAAAAGTGTCTGAGCTCCCCCAGCTGGATCTGAAGCAGTAGTCTCACCTCTGTAACCTTTTCCTAGCTCTGTAATAACATCACTGAAGTAAACAAATAACTTCATGTTTGTTTTGGCGCCGCTGAAAATACAATGGTTTGCACGGATAACTTCGTGAGAAGTGCAGTATAAAAATGTAGAGTAAATTAAGATAGAGCTCATTATGTAGATAGAAAGACTCTAGGAAAAGGGGTGGGTAAAGAGAAGAATCAATCTTTGACATATGAAAAGGTCAAAATCTGCAAGAAGATATATCTAATAGTTTCTAAGAGCATAGTACAAACAGAAAACAATAATGTTTATAAAATACATTTAAAAGGCAGCCAACCTTTTAACTTTATTTCAATTTGTTACAAAACAAATTTGGCCAAAATCTGAACTGGTGTAACATACAACGCCACTGAAAGTAAAGGAGTTGTGCCTGTTTGCACCAGTAGTGAATCTGAACTAGTGTTTCCAAGGAGCAGTCTCTAGAAACGTGTGTTTTTCAATGCTGCTTAAAACGTTTCTTTAGCAACGTTGAGTGTCTACTATCCCTGCATTATTGAGAGCCTGAACTGGCCAGAAAACAATGGGATTGTTTATTCAATATTAAATGCTGAAGGTCACAAACAAGATGAATGCCAGGTGCATATTTTTTATATACTGCTCCAGTTCCTTCACACATAACTATCCACATATGCACACACATTCCTATTAACCTATGTAATTTAATACATCAATGTGATGGATTAACATTTTCCCAAAGGAGTAATTTAGGGCCTGATCCCTCAGCCCCGCCATACATGTAACACCAGCTGACTTTAATGTAATGCTGAATGAGGGCAGGCTTTCATGATCCCACCAGACCTTATTTACTCTTTGAGTGAAATTCACTCCTGTGCATAGGGATGAATTTCACCCATTGATGTGGCCCACTGGAAGACTAGACATTGGAAGGAAGAGGGAGGCCCTGGAGGCACTGCATAATTGTGTGAGAAAGGAGATGACAACTGGGAGGATATTAGGGAGGTACGCCGGTTTCTTCACTCTGAGGATCACTGATGTTCCTTTTATTATATGTAATGGTGCCTAGATAAATTGGTCATTGTGCCTTACATGCAAATACTTAAAAAAAAAAATGATAAGATGTTCATGGTGAAGAAATGGGACTATTGATGGACTAAAGGCAATGGAGAGAGGGAATTGGGGGCATACTGAAGATATGGAAAGACTATGGAGGGAGCCTCAATAGCTCTGATAGTTCATAAGAATTAGAAAATGGTATACTCAACGGTCCATGTAGTCCAGTATCCTGTCTCTGATAGTGAGTGGTAGCAGCTGCCTCAAAGGAAGATACAAGAAACTCTGCCTGAGGTAGGTGAAGTTTCCAAAAGCTGGAGGTTTATGCCCTGAAGCATGCATCCAAAGCTCTTGTTCATGTTTTAATATGTATTACAACAACTCTGAATACTCTTATCATATATACATCCAGTCTTTCTGTGAATCCTTCTATGCTCTTGACTTTAATCACATCTTGTGGCAATGAGTTCCACAGGCTAGAAACAGTGTTCCTTTCATCCATTTTGAATCTGCCACCTTTTGGGTTCATTGAATGTTTCTGTATTATGAGATGGAATGAACAGAGGTCATCAATCAGATCAGCATCAGAGCCCTGACAATCAGAGGTGTTTTGTAACAGAAATTGAGGGGCACTGTGCACCAAACAGGATTTCTGGATTTGTCACCTCTCTCTCAACCTTTTGAGGCATGCCCAACTCTGTTGCAGAGCTGTCTAGGGCCAATATTCTCAAATTCTTTTTCCTATAAGTGACTGCAGTGTCAGCAGTATCTCTGCAGATGCAAAAGATAATACAGTGCTTTCTCTCACACATGTGCGCGCGCACACACACACACACCCCTGAGCACAGTCAACTCTAAAAAGGCAGACATAAATCTGATTAGATCCTCACTAACAAATAAGGAATAGCGTTGCTGACAGGAAATTCAGTGACATCACAGTATAAGCCAGGGTGCAAAGTCAAGTCCAGCATGCTGACCAGGGAAGAGAGACAATAGCTGGGTTATGAAGAGGGAATAGCACTTTTTTCAATTTGCTGTTACTCTAAAGAAAAGCTTCTGAAAAGGGAACAGAGTTTCTACACTGTACTTACAGTCACGACTATTATCTACCTCACACGCAACATGACTCAATGCACACTGGCAATAAAACTCAACAGGAATTTGAGCAGTGTTTCTCAAATGTTTTGTGCTGGCGATCCCATTTGGACTTCCCCCCAGTAGAAAAAACTGCGACCTCCTACCTTCAGCCCCATAGGGCTCATGGCAGGGGCTCCAGCTCTGGGCTTCAGCCCTGCTGACCCCATCGAAATGGAGTCACAACCCACAGTTTGAGAACTGCTGTCCTAGAGTAAAACTGGGGTGAGTGGAGAAAGCAGAAAGTTAAAGTGAAAAAACAAAGCTTCTACAACGTAACTTCAGAACCGGGGTTAAAATGCTGGGGAAAATCTTTTAATATTTAAAATAAATTGACAATTAATTAAAATATTTGTGTTTTGTTTTAATGAAGACTGTTAGTAACACTCCTCCTTCTCAACTGCCAGCTCTAAATATAACAACTTTCAAGATTGGGCCCCAATTTTTCCTATCAAGGTACTGATCCTAGTCCCACTGACTTCAGTGGAGGAAGATGAAGCTCCGTAGCAGTACAAAATGAAGATGAAATGAGAATATCTATCCTTCTGCATTTTGTACTGCTGTATTTAACAAAGTTATAGTTAATAAAAGAGAAAGTTTGTGACCTCCCATGCCAAGTTTCAGCTTAGAGTAAGTTTTTACAGACAAGCTATAAACTAGAGCCCTGCATGGAACTTTTAAAATCCTGCTCCCACTATTATGGCAGAGGGTTCTGTGGGATCCCAGGCCTGCTGCGGGGCTCTATTCTAAATCCCCAAATTAGGAGATTATAATGGAAAGGCAGACTGACATTTAACTAGAGTGGTGCTTATAACAACAACTTTTACATTCATGTTTTCTGGGAGGCTGAATGACCACAAAGTTAACATGCTGTATATTCTGGTAATAAAAATCTGTTGAAAACAAAAGGTCATTTTATTTCCTAACCTAAGAAGGAGTTAGATTTGTATTGTATGGCCACGACAGTATAAGGACAGGATAATTCTTAGAGGAGAAGTTGATATGTCAGGTGGCTGGGGTTTTTTGTTTTCAACTCTTGAACCATGTTGTAAATCTTTGCAGTTCATAACCTGTAGTCACCTATTGCTATACACTATATATTTTAATACAGGCTCCCAACTTCAGACAATCTGATGTGACAAAAATTGGAAACTTACAGTAGCCCATTATATGGGCAAACTATTCATTTTATATTCACCTCCTTGTTGTGTCAGTGCAGAGGTCATCTAAACAGGGGGTCTAATTAATCAAGCTGTCAGAGCCAATGAGGAGGAGCATGCTAATAGGACTTTTCTTTCACCCAGGAAAGCAGCGGTCTGACAGGAACTAGAAAATATGGCCTTGGTGTTGCTGTTTATTAGCAATGCTGAGATCAGTGGTAATGGGAGCCAAGCAGCTTATGTTTGATAAAGTGCTGGATGTCAGGAACCAGCAGCAATCAGAAATTAGACTGACAAGAGGCAAGACTCTCACAATATTAATAGTTGATAAATACAAAACGAGGTTTGGTGAGGGAGACAAACGAAAACATATTGTGAACTACCCTGTGCACATGCATGTTCAGATAGAAGGAAAGTGAGTCAAAAAACTAACCAAGACCGGTCTCATTGACTTCACGGGGGGGGGGGGGGGGGGGGGGGGGCGGATTTGTGTTGTTGTTTTTAAACTAAATCATATGCTCACTTCAAAAAGTAATACTAGCATATCTAAAAGTGCCTGGATGTGAGGCACAAGAGATGCTCACAGATATTAGGAGGGCCCTGGACTCGTTAGCAGCAGCAGCATTTGCTGTGTGTGATATGTAAAATTTGACATTAATTATTTTAGTAATGCACCCCTATGCGAGTCCTCAATCCGCAGTGTATTTTATACTTCAGGCCAGGCTAGTTTCTTTTTATAATTAACTACTTTCTCAAGACTTTTTAATTAAAATTTTTTTTACAAGACTATTATTTCCAAATGGAGAGAGAGAGAGCATTAAATAGCCTTCTCAACAGAGAGGTACATGGATTCACAATTGTGTTGGATAATATAATCAAAATTCTGCCCATAGTAACATCCTTTGGCAAGGTTTAAGCCAAATGCCTAGCACCGGAAAAAGGATATGTGCTGCAGAGGGCAAACATGAGACATCGTTGGGATATAAAACTAGATTGAGAAAGGGAGGTAGACTGAAACTTCTGTGTTGAGGGAGGAAAGCTCTAATGTTTATGGCTGCTAGTGTGGATCCAATTATCTTCATCCTGAACTGTCTCCCCCCCGCCCCAAGAATACTCTATTGTTTGGATCTTCCTTTTGGAGCCAGCCATAAACATTTGTAATCCGAGGTTGCAGAATCAAGTTCTGTAGCCTCTAACTAATGTGACCAAGTTGAAGACAGCTGAGCACAACTTCTGTTCTGACAATGAACAAGGGTACAAGTTAATTCCCACTCTAATAGTGGCTGTTGTGATGTGGACACCTGTCCAGTATTAAGTGGATTGAAACAATAAAACTTTTTCTACATAAGCCAAAGCCATAATCAGATGGTAACAGCTTTTGTGCAGGGCTCATTTGGGCTGGATTTGAATTGGTGATCTAGAAATAAAGTCTTAAGCCATACTTAAATGCAGCATTTTTAGTAATAAATAAATGTGAAGGACCTTCCACTGTTCATCATGTATTTTTGGAAATGTTAAAATAAAATTTACCTCTTATACCCCTAGCAGTTTTATATTACTTATTTTAACATACATTAAACTCATTGCCTTTATCTTATGACACACTAGCCAATTTGGCTTTCCCGTTTTTACTCTCTGATTTTCTTGAATACCACAGCTGACGCCAGAGCAGTTCTGGGAATGGTTTTTGAAAATTACCACATGCATCTTTTGCAAGCAACTTCTGCAGCTGTAAAAAACAAAAACAAAAAAAACTTAACCTAAATATTGCTGGGTCAGACATTAACAGTGGCCGGGGGTTTCATTTTTACATGCTCAGTGGCAGAAATGTGGTAAAAAAACATGTATTTTAACTCCAAACAATGTTATTCACTAGATTATTACAACTGTAAAGTAGGTCAAAAATTTGAAACTATTTTAACTGACAGTATCCTTTTAGAGTGCACTTACGAGTTTTTTTCCTTGTTCTTGAAAGCTTAGTGTTCTTATCACTCTGTCGTTTCATTAAATTAATATGAACTAACCAGTCTCTTACTAAATTAGAACTCTAATGGGCCAAATTTTGCCCTCACAAAATCCCTAGGAATATACCTAGCCAGAGCTTCAACTGGTGTAAATCCGTGTAGTTCCGTACAGACTTAACGTATATGGCCTCCACTTTGTGACTGTAGAGTTAAATTATGCCCTTAGTTTTGATTAGCCAAACTAAAGAACCCATGGCACTATAGGGAAAGAATAGAGGATGTCTTTGCCAACATCCCTATCCCCAAACGATAGGCTTGAGTGTCCACGACTATGTGTAAATTATTGTGGAGTACATAACGGCTGCCCATTTTGCTGCCCTCTTGCCTGACTAAAGATGCCATGAACCAAAGTAACTGAGAGTTCCAACCCTTGAAAAATATTCATTTCCTGCCTTGTTTTTTTATAGTGCCACACTTTGTTTACTGTATTTGTTTAGCCTGAGTGTGACCAAACCAACCGTTTCTTCAAAGGCTTCATAAAAATGCTTTCTTCAGATTGCCTGCTTACCTTTGCAGGGCTACTATTGTTGTTTTAAAAGAAAAAGGAATCTTCATCTTAATCCCAATGACATTGCTACAGGAACCTTATTTACAGTATGAGAAAAAAAATCCTTTCTTACAGTCTCATTAAATCTAAGCCTCATTTAACTAGTGGGACATTTTTACAATGGGTTTACTGACATACTGTGATAAATGGGTGTATAACATCCTTCAACAATAGCATGGCCTTAGCCATAACCACAATGTGTATAAACACTGCATCAGTTTTAACAATCCACAGTCCTGAATAGTAGGAAGTAAAGTAAAACAGAACATAAACATTGTTACTAATCCTCCCTTCCCCCCCACTTTTTGGTGGGAAAAGGAACATCCACCAAAAAATTATGAGAATTAAAAAGTTGAAGTTTCTAAATAGTACAGGAGGCCTTTGAAATCCTGACCCAGGCAGGAAGCTTTCCTGAAATTTGATTCTTTTAAGATAAGAGTTGGCAGCAGGATGAAAGCAGCCCTACCCTTCTTCTCCCCTTCCCTTCCCCCCATGTCAGAGAAATGAATGGAATAGCTTATGAATGCATGCAACTCACCCACCATTCAGGAGCCACACCGGTGCCTATTTGTCCTGAAATATCAGTATTAGGTTACTGTGCAAAACAAAATAACTGTTAGCCAGCATGAACTTGATTCAAGAAAACAATGAGGGCCAGAGTAAAGTTTTTAGAGAGTTTTAACAAACTTTACAAACTTCAGTGTAATGCGTGGAATTAAAGGACTTCTCTGTGGGGACTGCGCTTTCAAAACACTGAGCACCTTTGCAATGCCTTATAACTTGCTGTAGAAAGGGAAGAAGGCTGGGGTGCCATAATTATACTATGAACTAAAGTTTATTTATCCATCTCAATTGCTTTCCTGCTCATAGCTGGCCTCTTATTTAATTTAATATAAAATATCACAATGCTGGACATGGTGAAGCCATGTATTTACACTGGAGACTACACTCTGACATTCTGTCTAAATGAAATTTCCCAGTTGTCCCAAACACTTTTTATCTTGCTTCCATGCTAGCAGTTTGAAATGTCACTATACACTCTCTCCATGATAAATGAGCAAAGGACTAGAAAACCATCTCACTGGTTCCCCCAGTGAAGCAAGCCTGGCACATGTGAAAATGTATTTTGCCTGCTGGCTTTTGGTCCACCCCCAAACCTTAAATGTAACTGAGACAAGTATTAGGGACTTGGCTTCATTCAAAAATCTGGTTAGGAAAACACCAGAAAATATGAATATGAATACACTAGGGGCCCAATCCTGTAGTCTCATTGCTGCAGTAAAAACAATGCATCAGTAGTAAGAGTTCAAATGATTGATCCATAAGCGACCTTATTAGGTACTGTAAATTACTTAGACCGAGTCTTGGGTAACCAGATATGAATGAAAAATAGAAGAAAACCCCTTCTACAAAATTTCTGTTTCAGAAACAAATGCACTGGGGCTAGATTCTGCTTCCATTGAAGTCCATGGAAGATATGCTGGCAGAGAGGAAGGCTAGGGATTTCATGTGACCCACACACAACCTTTATGTTACCCTGGCTATAGCATGGGCTATATTGCAGACTCCAAGCTTTTGAAGTTAAACTTTGTGGACTTGAAAGCAACAATATTGAATATTTTATGAGAAGCCTCTCAAGGGCCCTAACAGCAATATAATGGCTGCTTTCTTATAAGCACTGCACATGTTCAGTAGAAAATAATCTGAAAGGTCTGACGAATTTCCTGATATTGATACCTAATTTTGTTTTAGGTGTCAGATTTTAAATATATCTACCATATTAGTTACCATTCTGAACATCTGAGGTCAGACTGCATCATGCAGATCTGGATCCAAGTTTTCTGACATTTAGAACTAGAATTCTTCAGTAAAAGTTGTGCTACTTTTTAAGAAAACTGTTTCAGAAGGGTTTCTCATTGAGTTAATTATTTCAAGCAGCTGTCTCTATTGCTCTTACATTGACAGCATACAAGTGAAAAAGGTAAATAACTGATTTAGTTTGTCTTTTTGAGATCACTCTGTTGGTCTTCATTCCTATTTGAAAGGATATAGTCTTCAGCAAAAAAAACAAACAAACAAACAAAAAAAACTTTTAAGGTGAAATCCTGGCCCCATGTAGTTAATGAGAACGCTGTCATTGACTTCAGTGGGGTCTGGATTTCACCTCAGGAATTTTTTCCACAATCAGCGTGTGATGTTGAACTCCTATTTTCCCCATGGAAAGGCAACCAGCATTTTTAAAAACAAATCATTGATGCACTGTCACTGGCTTCAGTACTGCAAATGCTTAAGCTTATGCATAACTTTACTCACATGTGCAGTTGCTTTGAAGCCAATGGGACTATCTGCATGTGTAAAGTTAATCGTGGGTGTAAATACTAGCAGGATTGGGGCCTTAAATAGTGAAACTGGTCTAAACCTTTTATATAACACATTCTAGCTGTAGTCAAGAAAATAAATGGCTGAACTTGACTGAAGTATATCAGGACCGAAACCTGCAGTCCTTCAGGCAGAGTTCCAGGTAACTTAATAAACTATTCCTGTTTTCTTTGAGAGTTCTGCCTGACTAAAATCTTCACGATTGAGGGACTAATTCTAAAGCCCATTGACATCAATGGGCTTTGGATCAGGCCCTGGGTGCCAGATATACAAGAGTACTTAGGCAGCCAGCTGCCAAATGGGATTTTCAGAGGTTCTCAAACTTCATTGCACTGCGACCCCCTTCCGGCAACAAAAATTACAACATGACCCCAGGAGGGGTCACCGAAGTCTGGGCCCACCAGAACCCCGCCGCCCGGGGGGGAGGGGGCAGGGCCAAAGCCGAAGCACAAGGGCATCAGCCATGGGCGGGGAGCCTGTAAACTGAGCCACGCTCCCCAAGGCTTCAGCCCTGGGGCCCCAGCACGTTTAACGCTGCCCTGGTGACTCCATTAAAATGGGATCCTGACCCACAGTTTGAGAACTGCATTCTAACCTGCTTAGGCACTTTTGAAAATCCCAGGAGGCACCTGTCTGCATCTTTAGGTGCCTGTACACCTTAGTAAATCTGGTCCTGGGTCATCAACAAAGACTTTGGGCCAGATTCCCAGCTGAGTTATGCCAATTTACACAAGCTAAGAATTACAACCATCTTGGTTATTTTTTGACCAGCTTAGTTTCCCCCTTACCTTAACCCTATTTTTGACCCCAAAGCATATCGGTCTGATATTTTGTTAGACACCCTTCATTTTGTCAGACACCCCATACCCTGGCTTTGGCTCTTTTTCCCCCTCTCTCTCTCAAACATTTGGGAGTTCTCTACTTATTAGCAGTAGACATCCATGATAAAATACAGAACACCCCCTGCCCCACTGATATTTCAAGGATGTTTTAATTTTGATGGAACTGAACTCAAGCTGTAGGAAATGGTGATTCCAAACCAGAGTTGCTACATGATATTATCACAGTAGCATTTCTTTTTAAAACTATAGACAGAAATTCTGTTCTTCCTAAAGGGGAATGGACCAAATTATAAGAGGCTTTCACTTACCTCGCTCACTTTTGTATTGTAAATGATATTCTCGGTGGTATTCATTTATGAAGGAATTGTTGCTATAGGGTAACTATAGCAGATAATGATAACAGATAATATGGTATGATGCTAGCACAATATCTTTATAGCAGACTGATGACAGAATTCTTTTTTAAAAAGTAGAGTGTTTTTAAGATCTGGTTAAAAAAAAAAAGTGCACAGATTCTTCTTGACTGATGGAACATAAGAATGGCTATACTGAGTCAGGCCAGTGGTCCATCTACTCCAGTATCCTGTCTTACAATAGTGTCAACGCCAGATGCTTCAGAGGAAAGAAACAGAACAGGGCAATTTATTGAGTGATCCATCCCCTGTCATGCAGGAAGATCTCCTTTGATGCTGGCAGGTTAAAAATCATTCTCACAACTTCTGGAAGTTTGGTCCTAGAGATGGGTTGTCTTCCATAAAATGATACATCTTACTACTCTTACTGAGCCTCATCTGAAGCCAATGGGAATCTCTCCACTGACTTCAATGGGTTTTGGATTAGACTCATCATGTATATTTGTATATAATGTAAATGTAATCTGCTTTTTGTATTCTTTATGGCCTAGCTTTTATTTATTCTTCAAAAACTAAAAATCTTAAATAATATTCATTCCAGTTCAATATCCTATGTTAATTAGGAACTATTAAGCATATAGTTTAAAGTGGGTACCTGTAATAACTCTTACTGGGCCACCATATCAGTATAGTGGGGAGTGATGTCATATGTTGGGCACAAAGTACTGAGAGTCAAGACTTCCAGGTTCTAGTCCCAGTTCTGACTAATTACTGGGGTGAAACCCTGACCCCACTGAGGTCAATAGGAGTTTTGCTGTTGATTTAAATAGGACTGGATTTCATCCTAGCTGACTACCGGCAAGGCACTTCACATTTTTGTGCTTTTGTTTATACATCTGTAAAGTAGGCATAACACCTACGTGCCTCTTTGTTGTTGTGAGGTTTACTTCATTAACCTTGGTAAAATGCTTTGAGTTCCTAAAAAAGGCAATACAAGGGCCACATCCAATGCCCATTGAAATCAATGAAAAGATTCCCATGAACTTCAGTGAACCCTGTACCAGGACTTGAGTGTAAAGCAGCAGCTTCTATAAACCAGAAAAAATTTACATAACTCCCCCCCCCCCATAAGTATGTTAACTGATTATCACTGTAGAACATAATAAAATGAGAGATGAAAAGATATCTATACAGCATGCACAACAGAGAAGCAGAAACAGAAAGAAGGGATGGATCCTGTAAACACTTTGTTCATATGAGTAGCTCCACTCAGTCCACGTTATGAACACAGTTACGTACATACACAGGAATTTGTAGGATTGGATCTTACACACACACACACACACACACACACACACACACACACACACACACACACACACTTTTTTCTCTTACCAGACATAAATGTCTTGGTATCACTTTGGAACATAATTTCTCTCTCATCTATTCAAGTCTCTTCTGAACACCACCTGCATTACAGTAACATGTTTTGAAAGGGGCAGGAACTGGTATATAGCATCAAATCCTCATCTGCTGTTTTAGCAATAAAATGAACACAACTGGAAAGCACAAAATAACTGTTTCCTGGTATTCTGATGTCCTCCGGTGGAGAGTCTTGACTCCCAATACCACCATCTCCTATACAGCTGGGCTCTGCAAACTCACTGCATGTTGGGATCCCAAGCTGGGAAGTCATGGTCCTTGAAATACCAAGTATGAACTTGTGCAAGTTTAAACAGCAACTCTTCAGTTCTGAAGAGCGAAGAGCTGAGTGTATCCAGTGGGAGCCGTGGAATAATAAGGTTAGATTTACTGCTCACATTTAAAGGACAATTCTAAGGTTCTCAGCAATCCTAAGGGTTGGTGTTTTGAAGAATCATCATGTTAACTCAAAAACTCAGACGCTAGAATGCAACATCAAGAATCAACAGTCTCTATAAATTACAGAGATTACCCTTGCTAGCCAGTATTTGCAGTAATGTATTAAAATCTATTCACCTGAAATGTTACTATCTAGAAAAGGACACCCTCAATATATTTACATTAAAAAGCTATGTTGTATTACTTGAAAGCTGTGATGTGAAACTGACAAAAGCAAAGAACAATTAAACTTCATCACAACCAGAAGAATGTTAAATGTCCAGACTTTTATTTACCTGTTGCCATCAAGGATCAGACCGATGGTCTAATGAGTTGGGTATTAAGCCTCCAGTGGTGATCAATACTTGATACTTCAAAAGATGGGGGGGAGGGGAGGGAAACCAGCATTCATTGCAATTGAACTCATTGCCCCTGACCAATGGGGCAATCCAAGTGACCCCTGAAGCACGACATTTGGTTACTCTTAATACGAATGATTACAAGTATTACAGGTCATAAAATCGTCCAGCCTTTTTTTAAAAATCAGCATAATGTCCGTGGGTGAAATCCCACCCTGTTTTGTGAAGGTGCATTGAAGGAGAATGTAGTACCAAGGTAAAATAGCTATCAAGACCTAGCTACTGTGCTTGCCAGCATTCCACAGCCATGTAGGATTGTAGTCTGCCAGCTGAGCGCATGACCACCCTTCCCACTCCAGATCTACTATGCAGTAAATGGCATGAGCTTATTAAAGTGTATGCCCCCACAAGCCTCAACCCTTCTTGTCTAAGGTTGGTTTGAAAAACATTATACCAGCCAGCACTTCTCTTGCCACACTATCAGCAACTTAACTCCAGCAAGGAAAGGCAGGGTGTAGCTCACTATGGAATTATCCTTTTTAATCTGTCATGTGTTTTCTGTATATTCCTATCATTTCACTATTCATGACTGAAAAATGCTGATGCTTTCACTGCTTTATCAGCCTCACAAGAATTCCTGGCTTTACCAGCTGGTCACTTGTGTGTGAGTGTGTGAGATTCCATTTATTTTTAAATAATTTTTAATGTGGTAGAATGTTTATGTGTAGCTTTAAATAATTAAGAACTAAAATTAAAAAGAAACATAGTGTAATATGGGCCATATGATCTGCAGGCAACCATTAGCATAACAAAGCTTTTTCATGTTTCTCTGATGTAACTAAACTGAACTTTATATACTCTCTAAGCAGCTCAGAGCACAGGATTCAGAGAAGGGGGCAGATACAAGAGACACAGATGGACAGGCAGGTTGTGTGCATGTGTATTTGTTAGTTGCCCAAACTCATCAGCAAGTTTATCACAAACAGGGCTTCACCAGAAAGTGCTAAAGTTACCGTAATCAAATAATTTTACTTTCACAGAGT
The DNA here is from genome assembly GCF_013100865.1 of Trachemys scripta elegans. Taxonomy (NCBI): domain Eukaryota; kingdom Metazoa; phylum Chordata; order Testudines; family Emydidae; genus Trachemys; species Trachemys scripta. The sequence goes on from NC_048301.1 coordinate 89,522,289, forward strand.
TAATCTGCAAATATTAGTGTATTTCCCCTCTGCTCTCAGTGCTTTTCCGTACCAGATAATCTCTGGTTTCTATGCATTTATAGTACCACCCAATGCTCCGGACTGCACTGCATGCTCTCTTTCTACACCTTGCTGCTGCTTATCTAACTTATCTGCTCAGGAAGAAATTTCAGCAATACTCTCCCTCTGGTCACTGATATCTCTGGGAACCAAATCCATTAAGATATTTCTGACCCCTACTCATGCTATTTTAACTGTCTGCTGTACAGGAAGCAACTGATAAAAATAGGATTACAATGCCCTTACAGATGAACTAGCAAGAGGCTTGATTGTGATTGATGCCTGAATAAATATACACCAGCAGACCCTACATTTCAACACAGCTTTTGATAGAAGGTGCAAAGGAGTGTAAGGTTTTCACTGCCTAGACGGCAGAATTCTTTTCTCAAAGAAACCTTTGGAAAGAACCTAACCACTATGGAAGCTCCTGGGGTATTTAGTTTGTTTTAACCTCTTGTTCTTTCATTTTAAAATGCCGGGTTGTTGGTTTTTTAATTATCATTATTTTGTAGAGGGTCAGGCAGGGTGTGTTTGTCTTTTCTCTAGATGCACCTGAGCATTTGAATGCAGCTCTAAATTCTGTCAGCATTTTGGAATTGTTCAGTTCTGAAGTTTACCAGAGAGAGAAGGAACAGCCAAAGAGTTTAGAACTAGATCCAAACTTCCATGGAATTTGCAATCTGGAGTTACGGTTCATGATTTTTGTTTTTCGGCCAGGGTATATGCGGTTTGTAACTAAATTGCATGGATGAACTCTCTGGGAATGATGGAAGTCACTGAGAGACAATGTATAGACTTCTTTCTGAGCAACCATTTTAAAATAATGTAACTTTTCCCCTTTTTTCAGTAGCCAGCAACTTTGTACCTTACTATCAGTGGGAATGTAATCTGCCCTTCCTTCCTTCCTTCCTTCCTTCCTCCCAGCACAGAGAGTCAGTGAGTGGGTGCTATTTTAAGTTTTGTTCTTTTTTTAAAGCAAATATTCTAGAAGTATTTAAGGTGTAGTAGAAATAAAAATACAGAGTTTGCTGCTTCCTTTTGATAGCAGCAAGAGGGCACAATGTTTCCATCAAAATATTTGGGATGTTTTTACTAGCAATGCTCCCTTAATATTTCAATATAGATTAAAGTTGACCTGCAAGCATTGTTTTAATGAACTAATTATCAAGTAATGTGTTTCTTGCCTCAAACAGCATTTGCAAGAGGTCAACTCAACATAGGGCTCGTATTTATATTTCAGTTTTGGAGAGGGTTGTGTGATTTCAGGAGACTTACATTATCAATTCCAAATAGCACAAGTACTCCAACAGTCTCTATAAAATGCCATTTTTTTCATTCTGTAAAAATAGACACCTGTTTAGCTCGCCAGTGCCAGGATGGAGGCAAAGCAGGTATGTAACTTCAATAACAAGAATAATTCCATTAACTTCAATGGAACCATTCACTTGCTCAGAGTTGAGCACACATTAAATGCTTTGTTGAAATGGGATCCAAATCATCCTACTGAAAATAAAGTAATAGTAATACTTAGCACTTTACCTGTTTCAAGCACTCCACAAACATTGATTAGTTAATCCACCCCTCACAATACCCCTGTGAAATAAGCATGTAAGTATTGTTAGCCTGTTTTGCAGATATGGAAATTGAGACAAAGTTATTCCCCAAGGCCTGCAAGCCAGTATCAGAACCAGGGATTTTAACTCATGACTTCATAACCTCTCAACCATGTGCTGAGTCCTCCAGACACCCAAACAGTATTAAACTGGAGCACAGGCGACATATGGCAGATGACTAGTAAGTGGGATTTTTTTTTTACTATTTGCAGCAGTTTTGCAAACAACAGCAAAAAAAATTACTTTTCACTGACTACTGCCATCTGGTACTGTTAATTTAGGCCCAATCAAAATAGACAGGCAGATAGATAGGCTATTTCAGTTTTATCTCATTGTAAGGTCTAGATTACAGTAGGCCCACAAGCAGTATGTCCATACACCTTCTTTTAATGACTCAGCGGTGAACTGCATTGCACTGTGTTCCAACCTAGCTCTTCCAAATAAACGCTCCAGTTTTATAATATAAAATAAAATTTTTGCATTGTCCATGTAAAAATCAAACTGCAAATATATAAAATTTTCCAGGACATCTTTTATCCATCTGCTGACAATATAGATGGTTATCCAACTCTGGCCTCTGTAGGTGTTTGCAATATAATGAATGAAGCAAAAGATTTGTGTTGTTGCAATTTAAAATGTGTGAATTTGAATGAAATATAAACTCAAAGCACTAAAGGCCAAATTATTTCCTCAGGCCCCCATTTAGAAAAGCACTTAAGCCATGCTAATGTTAAGCATGTGCTTAAATCCTGGAGATTTCAATGAGATTTAAAGGTGTGCTTAAAATTAAGGCACACGCTTAAGTGTTTTGCTAATAAGAATGGATTTAAGCAGGTGGTTAAGTGCTTTGCCTAATCAGGCACTCACAACTGCATGCAGTGCTCAGTGACTTCAATGGGAGCTGTGTGCAAATGTCTGAGACCAAAATTTGGCTTTTAATCACCTAATTACTACAAGAATTTTAGCCAGGAACTGGTTCATATAGATGGCTTGATGATAAGTTACACAGTAAAGGTGAGACTGTCAGAAGTGCCTTCGGCATTTGCCTAACTCTACACACAATCCACAGAAATTTTCGCATTGACTTCAATGGGAGCAGAAAGAGTATTTTTGACAATCCCACCCTATCAGGACCTGCACTGAAGTAAAATACAAAACTCCCACTGACCCAGTGCTGCTGGTTCAGTCTAAATGAGAAGTAAAAGATCAACATAGATGGCTTAATTATGGAGCTGCTCCTCCAAATCGGTGAACGAAAAATAAAGACAGTGGATATGTACAATTAGTAACAAAGCTTGCCATGTTAACAAACAGCTATGGGAATGCTTGGGGATAGTGAATATCTCTGGCTTGGATGATATGCATCTCAAAATTCTATAAATCAGTTACAAATACACTATATCAATCAGAGCAGTTATTTTGAAATCAGAGAAATGGAGAACTAGAGGACTGAAAAAACCAAAACAAATGCAGTATTGTTCTCCAAATACAAATTAAGGAATGAATCTGAAAATTACCAAATAGCTGGTCTAAATTCAGTGCTGAAAAAAGGCGCAATCATATTCTAAAAGATAACAGAACCATACGTGTTAAACAGCTTAGGTTTACAAAAGACATAGATTACAGCTAAACTTATTTTTTAAATAAATTATGAAGAGTGGACTTCAGTGAAACATTAGATACAGTACTCTCAAAAAATGAACTCAAACAGGCTTAGATATGAGGACTGTCACATGGATTGAACTGTGGCTTTAGGGCCATAAACAAAGGGATTGAAGTGATGTGGGGGAGGTGTTCAGTGGATTGCTGTGGGGACTGGTATTAGGATCAGTTTTACTTAACATCTTTATTAATGATTTGGAAGAAGGGATAAACAGCACATTAATTAAATTCACAGATTGTAATATTTAGGAGCTGTTACAAGCACAACAAAGCAGAAAGAAATCATGCAAAAAGGACCTAGAGGTTAAAAATATGGGGAGGAAAAAACAAAATGGGATTATTCATGGAGAAAGACAACCTGATACATCTGAGGGAAAAACAATCCAAAATATCGATATTTATTGGGAGAAACCTGGAAAGCAGATAAGCCAAAAAAGACTGAGGTGAAATAGTTGATAGCAAAATATGTAGGAGCTTGCACTATGACAAGCGAAAGTGATTTGGAGCTGCAGAGGCATCACAGCAGAGTGCAGTGAGATCCTAGGTTGCTCCTCTCTATTGGAGTACTGAAACATAGGCATTACTACACCAGAACAAACCAGTGATCCATCTAGCTAAGGATCTCTCTCAACATATATTACACTGGCAAAATTGCACCTGGAGCACTGTGTTTTGGTTCTGAGCCTCTCAATAAAAGATTATTAAAAATGAGGGAATATACAGAGGAGCAACAGAAACAAAGGGAGGAGGATTTACCCTCTTCAAGTACTTATAAATAACCTGTCTATACATATTTAATTCTTGAGAATTACACATGTATAATAAACGAGGTACTTGAAGAGTAAACACACCGCAAGTAATTGTTTAGGGGGACCAATGTGGGTATAAAACTTGGAGTAAAAGAATGAAAAGTGTAGGTTGAATATCAAATAAAACTGCCCATCAGTAAACATCTAATAAACTGAGGAACAGTCTCCATGAGGAAATGGTTAAAGACCCAGTGCTTGAGTTATTTAAAATGGACACAGCACTCAAGAATAGTCCAGGGAACAATCCTACACTAGCAGGATGACTTAATAGGGCTCTTCCAGCTATAATTTCTATGATTCCATGATATGAGCTCCAAAGACAATAAGCAGAGAGACAAACCTCTGCAAAATTAAATCACGGAGAATCAACTAGAGAATGGAAATTAAATCATGGAAAAGTATTTTCTTCTTTGTAAGCATTAGCATTAATCACATGCAAAAATAAAATATTAGTTAATTTGATTCTCTCTGCCTTCCAGACGTGGGTCGAAATGAATCAATGCAGGAAGAACAATTTCTCTGATAGCTAGGGAAATGATCAAATAAAATCTGTAGATAAAGCTAGTGAAAATGAAATGTCCAAAAAGAAAGATACAAAACCATGTTTTGGGGTTTATTTCTTCTGAATTCCTAATAAATACAATAAATGAAAATCTGCACACCAGGGCTTCCTAACAGCTTGAGTGGAAGCTGGCTACACTTAGTATTCTAGTAATTAATTATTCTATTTATTAATTTTCTTTTTTGATAAATTATTATTATTATTTTGCAAGCCTGTAACACATTACCCAGGCTTCCAGATTTTAAGTACTGCTAATATACGCCTAATTCACACCAGGAAAAACCAACAACAATGTAACTAGTGGAGAAATCCTTAACCAACAGGAAAAAAATAAATAATGTGAAAGACGTGTTTAAAGAACAATACACTTTGGAACCCATTCCCCTTAATTGCTACGAAGCAGGCTACTGGGTGCACATAGGCCACTCAACTATTCATCTCAGTAGCAGATCTTGATAAGATATGCACTGAAGGAATTATGTCTGGACTGTGTCAAATAGGGGTGTTGGTATTTAACTGTGTTCTGTAGGCCATGAAAGGTCAAACTGGACAAAACAGAGCCTAATGAAGCAGCTAGTATCTGGGGGTGAGGAGACACAAAGCCTTTCAAATTAGCAGTTGAGTCATGATGCAAATCATGCCCCCTGTTACAGTCAATGGGAGTTCAGCCACTGACTTGACCGGGAGCATGAGTGGGTCCATTTTGTCTGAGGAGTGAAAAATTCAAGCTTGTGTACCAATGAAAATGGATCAAGAGTTCTGCCTGCATTCCATAAAAATAAAGGAAAAACTAGCCATATACACAGCGAGAGATCAGCAACTCAGCTGATGAAAACCATGTTGTATCACTGCTGATTTTCTTTACAGACAGCAATCCAGACACATCAGCTTCCAGTAATTTTGTTCAGTGACAGAATTTAAATTAAACAAACAAATACATCATAAAACCAGAAAGGTAAAACTTTAAAAATCAACAACAAATGGCTGATTAACAGGAGTTCTGGCATGCTCTTTTCGATATGTATTTTAAAACATATTTTCATTTTGCATGGATTAAATCCCATATTTAATTGGACAGATAATCCCTTAGTTTAAATTAAGAAAGACCTTTCCTGAAATAAAAATTGTTCTTTTTAAAATATCCTTAAATGACATTGTCATGATAAACATCAGATCATATTTATTACATTTTTCTGTATGGTTAATAATACCTGATATACTGAAATTAATCTAAACAGCTAATTTATTTTTTACCATTTATGTTGCTGGTTTATTATTTATACCCCTTAGGGTTGGAACTTACTAAAGGGGAAACTCTATATCCTAATAAAGAGGATAGGAAAGAAGTTGGCCAAGTACAGGTAGGAGCTAATGAGGCACAGTCAATTGTGAATGAGTCCTATTTAAATATAACACATGAAGGCAAACAACTGAATACTGACAAAATATACAAGTGCTTATAAATAAATGGTAGAAGTCTAAATACTAAGATGCGTGAACTAGAGTGGCTTGGCATTAAATGAGGATATTGATGTAATAGGCATTGTCGAAACTTGGTGGTACTAGGGTGACTAGCAGCAAGTATAAAAAAATCGGGACGGGGTAAGGGAGGTAATAGGAGCCTATATAAGACAAACCCCCAAACATCGGGACGGTCCCTATAAAATTGGGACATCTGGATACCTAAGTTGGTACGATGATAATAAATGGGACACAGTAATACCAGGGATATAAAATATATAGGAATGAGTAAGTCATGCTGGTGGGGGAGTGGCACTGTATGTGAAAGAAAGCAGAGTCAAATATAGTAAAAAACTTAAATGAATTAAACTATAATAAAGAATCTCTATGGAAAGAAATTCCATGCTTGAATAATAATAATATAGCAGTAGGAATATACTACCAACCACCTCACCAGGATGGTGTCGGTGACTGTGAAATGCTCAGAGAGATTGGAGCAGCTACAAAGGCACAAAATGCAATAATGGGGGATTTCAACTATCCTCATATTGACTGGGTATTTGTCACCTCAGGGAGGGATGCAGAGATAAAATTTCTAGACACCATAAATGGCTGCTTCCGAGAGCAGCTACTTCTGGAACCCTTTGGAGGGTGGGGGAGGGGAAGGGGAGGTAATTCTTGATTTAGTCCTAAATAAGTCCCAGGATCTAGTCCCAGAGATGCCTATAGCTGAACTGCTTGGTAATAGTGATCATAATGTAATTAAATTTAAACATCCTTGTAGGGGAAAATATGCCAAAGAAACCTACCACAACCTCTACAAAAAATGAGGAAGCAAGTTGAATGTAAATTAAAAGGAACAATTACAAGGGCAAAATGGCTGCAAAATGTATGAAGACTATTGAAAAACACCATGATGAGACTCAAACTAAATATATACCCCAAATCAAAAGAAACAGTAAGAGAACTAAAACAATGCCGCCACAGCTAAACAGAAGAGTAAAAGAGACAGTTAAGAATGCCTTTTTGACTCTTAGAAATTGGAAGTCAAACCCTGATGAGGAAGAGAGAAAGGGGCATAAACTCTGGCAAGTTAAATGCAAAAGTGTAGTAAGGTAAGCCAAGGAGGAATTTGAAGAGCAACTAGCTAGGGACACGCACATAAACAAAATTGTTGCTGTTAGTTTTTAAAGTACATCAGAAGCAGGAAGCCAAACAGTCAATGGAGCAACTGGATGACTGAGGGGACTAAAGGAGCACTTGAGGAAGACAAAACCGTTTTGGAGAAGCTAAATGAATTCTTCCCTGTAGAGAATGTTGGGGAGATCCTCACACCGGAACCATTCTTTTTAGGTGACAAAGCTGAGGAGCTGTTCTAGATTGAGGAGTTAATAGAGGTGTTTTGGAAGAAACTGATAAATTAAACAGTAATAAGTCACCAGGACCAGATGGTATTCACCCAAGAGTTCTGAAGGAACTCAAGTGTTGCAAAACTACTAACTGTGATATGTAATCTGCCACTTAAGTCAGTTTCTGTACCAGATGACTGGAGGGTGGGTAATGTAATGCCGCTTTTAAAAACAGGCTTCAGAAGTGATCCAGGCAATTACAGGTCAGTAAGCCTAACTTCAGTACCAAGCATATTGGTTGAAACTATAGTAAAGAACAGAATTATCAAATGCACAGATACACACAATATGTTGGGGAAGAAATCATGTGAAGGGAAATCATACCTCACCAATCTATTAGAATTCTTTGAGGATGTCAACATGCCTGTGGACAAGGGTGATGTAGTTAATACAGCATAATTGGACTTTAAGAAAGTCTTTGATAAGATCCCTCATCAAAGGCTCTTAAGCAAAGTTAGCAGTCATGGAAGGAAAGGTCCTCTCACGGATCAGTAGCTGGTTAAAAAATAGGAAACAAAGGGTAGGAATAAATAGACAGTTTTCACAATGGAGAGAGGTGATCAGTGGTGCCCCCCAAGGATATGTACTGGAACCTGTAGTGTTCAACATATTCATGATTGGGAAAAGGGGTGAACAGTGAGGTGACAGGTGAAATTCAATGTTGATAAGTGCAAAGTAATGCACCTTGGAAAAAATAATCTCAACTACACATACAAAATGAGGGAGTTTCCATTAGTTATTACCACTCAAGAAACAGATCTTGTAGTCATTGTGGATAGTTCTCTAAAAACGTTCACTGAATGTTGCAGTGGCAGTCCAAAAAAGCTAATGTTAAGAACCACAAGGAAAGGGATAGATAATCATACAGAAAATATCATAACGTTACTATATGGGGGGAGGGATAGCTGAGTGGTTTGAGAATTGGCCTGCTAAACCCAGGGTTGTGAGTTCAATTCTTGAGGGGGCTATTTAGGGATCTGGGGATTGGGCCTGCTTTGAGCAGGGGGTTGCACTAGATGACTTTCTGAGGACCCTTCCAACCCTGATATTCTATTATATAAATTCATGGTACACCCAGACCTTGAATATTGCATGCAGGTCTAATCGCCCCATCTCAAAAAAGATATATTAGAATTGGAAAAGGGCAACAAAAATGATTAGGAGTATGGAACAGTTTCCGTATGAGGAGATATTAAAAAGACTGGGACTGTTCTGCTTAGAAAAGAGACAACTAAGGAAGAACATGATAGAGGTCTATAAAATTGTGTATGGTGTGGAGAGTGAATAGGGAAGTGTTATTTACCCCTTCACATAACACAAGAACTAAGGGTCACCCAATGAAATTAATAGGCAGCAGGTTTAAAACAAACAAAAGGAAGAACTTCTGCACAAAACACATAGTCAACCTCATTGTCAGGGGATACTGTGAAGGCCAAAAGTATAATAGCTATTACCAAAATGGTCAGAGATGCAACCCTATTCTCGGGGTGTCCCTAAACCTCCATTTGTCAGAAGTTGGATGACAGAGGACAATGGATCACTTGAAACTGCCCCTTTTCATTCTCCCTAAAGCATCTGGCACTGGCCACTATCAGAGACAGTATAGTGGGCTAGATGGACAATTGATCTGAAGTAGTATGGCCATTCTTATGTTTGCATTTCACTCACTTTTAACAATGAAATTACTACTGATGAGTTTTACTTTTTGTTTATAATCCATTTGACTTCCTCATTTTCAGATATTAGCTAATTTAGCTTTCCACCAATGCAGGAGAATATCTGCATTTTTAAACAACCACTAGGCTTTTTTTAAGAAAAAAAAATTGCAGGTTTTAAAATCTACCCGTTTTACTTTATAAAAACTTGAATTCTGAGCCTTGCATTTTGGAATGTGAGAGCGTCCTTTTTACTCAAGATATGACTGACAAATCCATTTGTGGTGATAGAACACTGTTCCAGTTGTTGATAATCTTCCACAAGTTTTCTACTAGCATGTAGTCACTTAAACATTCCTTAAACAACTTAAACAAAATTCAGCTGACTTTTCAAATGATTTTTTCCCCTGCTAATATCCCACAGCAATAAAAATCAAAATGTAAAAACAAAAAAATTGTAGCAGATATCACAGATTTTAGTCCCATTTAACACAACCCATCCCTAGCAGCTCTGTGTATAGACTGATGAAGAGAGCACGTTAAGCACTTACACCAAATCATTCAAGTAGACTTGTTTTGCAGACTGATTAATAGAAACAAGCTCTAAGGACTAATCACAAGTCGAGCCCTGTTTGGTAGATTAATAGAACAAAGGCACAAGAGAATAAGGAAGGTTACAGTACTGGAATATGAATAAGGAAAGGTGAACACTGTGTAGTTTGATTGTTAGTACTTATCAACCAAAGACAAATCTTCAGGGCCAAGTCTCAGTATTTCACTCGTATAGATGAATCACAATTCCGTGCTGAAGAGGCTCGGTTCTAATAGGCTGATCAGTCTACATATCTCAGGATGATCAATCTATGCTTTAACTCCAAGATTAAAAACACAGAAACAAAATCTTTCATGGGAATGATGAATTACTCTAGTTTTACTGTAGAAATATCTCCATTTCATTTGGCATTTGCTGATTTCAACAGACACTTCCAAGCTCCAAACTTTTTTTTCCATTACAACCATGGACAGAAGAGCACATGTGACAGCTCAGACAGTGCATGTGTGTTTGTAGGATGTGTGTGTGTGTGTGTGTGTGTGTGACTGAGCTGTGGTTTGGAATGAATGAATATTATTCAAAATGTTACCGTCTCATGGTGACACATGCTAAGATCCTTTGTCGAGTCATTTTGACGTCAGGTTTCTGAACCCTGCATAAAGATGCAAGATATTTACCACTGTGTCATTTTGGGAGTTAAATTTTGCTGACTCCAGTCAGGATACAAGAGGAGCAAAGAGAGGGAGGGAAGGAACTAGCACCTGGGACAGATATGGTTCTAAAGGTAAAAACTTACGATACAGCTGAGCTTGGGGAAAAAGCTTAGGCTTTCAGTGTCAGTTTCGTTGTTACATGATTTACAAATCAAACCAAACTTCAGTTAGGAGGTAAATTTGGCCTGTATACAATGTGTATACAAATATAATGGCTATATAACAAATTTATTTCTCTGTTCTGTTTTATTTAAATTCATTTGTTGCATTTTTGTTTGTTTTAACATGAAATTTAGTGGTCCAGGTTAAAAAGGAAAATGAAAGTTTGTGGCTGGTTTAGGATGCTGGGCAGTTGGAGCACACAGGAAAATGTTACATTGCACCCATCATTAGAGGTGTGTGTGAAAACCTCATTTCACTGAAGTCATTGGCAAAACTCCTTCTGACTTGAACAGGGCCAGGACTTTACCCTTTCTCTTTTATTCATTTAACTACAGAAAGATTAAACATTTTGTGGTGAATTATATGGTGGGGGTTTATATATGTGTTTTTTACATTATTTCTACATTTTTTCAACTCTTTTCACAAGCTCAAACCTTTTCAAAGTTAGGCATATGAAAGGACCAGAAAATGTCTTTCATAAACTTGACATAGCTAGTTGAATAGGGTGTTTAGCTTGGGAAAGGGAAAATTTGTTCTCCAGAATAAATTGCATTAAAATGAATTATAGAGTTATATCAGCTACCAGCAGAGGGAGACAAAAACTGCTACAAACCTAAAATATAACTGCAGGCGCACATAATTCTGGTTTACCATATACTGGGGCAAACCATAGAACTAGAGTTTTCAGGTTAACGTGCATTTTGCCCATCTACTGCATTCTTCTACAGTTCAGAATATTGGATCCATCCCAAGCAGTCCCAGATGGAATACCAAAAAAGAAGGAAAAGACGTTTCCTTTCTTATGGCTTTTTTTCTTATGTGCCCAATTGTCTCTTGTTGGGTATGGAAACAAGATGTATTAAAAACTGTGCCAGGAAAAGGAGAATGAAAGGCTCACACCGCCCCCTCCTCCCCTTATAAAACCTGCATTTGATGAGGTGCACAGCCCAGTGCCACAAACAATTGCCTCAAAATGGTAACAAGGATAAACATCTGCTTAAGAGTGTTGCTGGATTGGGGCTTTTGCTCGCAAGTTTTTCTTCTCTGACATTCCTACTATACAGGCCCTGGCCACCTCCTGATTAGGTATTGAATGAATACTTTCTCCAGACGGTTTGCAGCTAGAGCTGATTAAAAAAAAAAAACTAAATGGAAAATTTGTTTTTAACAGAAAATGCCTTTTTGATTAAATAGGTATTTTCATAAAAGATTCTGTTTTGGTCAAAAATGTTCAGGTCTTAACCAAAGAAGTTTTGTTTGTGAGTTTTAGATTTAAACCCAAAAACTTCCAGAGGAAAATTCAACAAAAATGAGTATGTTTTCATTGTGATTGAATGTTTTTGTGGGAAGGGAAAAAAATTCATTGACCAGTTCTATTTCTAGCTACCTAAGAGGCTTGGCAAACTACATGCATATCAGTTTCCTCCACTAAATCTGTCTGAAGAACCTTTTAATGGCCATCTTTTCATTGCAAGTAGATCTAAAGCAGGTAATTCCATCTCAGAGAAGACTCCTGAAGGGGTCCATCTACAGGGATTCAACTTAGGACCTCTGGATCTAAAAGCATGAGCCTTTACTACTTGTAAACCTTTGTACGTGATCTATCAGCCACCCTTCGTTATTATGGATACAACTGGCTTCATTTTGAGAGAGACTCACAAATTCCCAGACACCATCCTGAGTATCACTTTAATTTCAGATCACACTTCTAAAATCATTTCCTGTTCTACAGGGTCTGAAATGATTGGTAACCTAACTCCTATTCTCTAACTAAAAGAGCATTTTTTTTAAATGACCAATTTTTGACCTAATTGGCTTGTAGTAACTTTCTCTTCTCGTGGCTGAGCTGAAGCACAACAGAAGATTAATTGAAACTTTTGCCTCCATTCGCACTGTACCACACTTTGTCAGCTTCTGCAACAGCTGTACTTCTGACAGAGCTTTCATGCTTGTCTGGTTCTCCTTCCCTTCAACGGTCAGGGCCTACCCGCTGCTTGGGCCTAAAGGCTTCGGTTCCCGCTGGTCAGGCCCAGCCTCTGATTCCAGACTGACTGATTCTCTCTATTGTTTGGGTCTGAAGGCTCTGCTCTCTGTCCCTCTGGCTTCCCAGGTGCCCTCAGTGGCTGGGTCTCCCCAAGCATCTTGGGCTTGATGATCCCAGTGTCTTGCTGGCTGGTTTCTCCAGTGCTCAGCCCCCCCGGTAGTGGTATCCCCACTCAGCACACTCTTGATCCGCCCCCACTTATAGATTCTTCCAGCCCTTAGGTCCCAATTCCCCTGCTAGTCCGCTTCTCACTCAGCCTGCATTGTTCTCCTCTCTCTCATCTTTCTTCTGTTGCTCTTCTCCACACTGACTGTGACTCCAAGCACTCAGTTGCTCCCTAGCTCTCTCATGGTATGGCTACACTGTGATCAAAAACCTGCAGCACCACATTTTAGAGCATGGGTCAGCTGACTTGGGCTGTAGGGTTAAAAATGGCAGTGTAGATGTTTGGGCTCGGGCTGGAGCCTGGGCTCTACACTGCTATTTTTAACCCCACAGCCTGACCCCTCAGAGCCTGAGTCACTGAAGTTGATATTCTCCAGAGGTGCTCAACTCCTCTCAGGGTCAGATCCTTATAGAGGTGGTGTGGAAAAATCAGAATCTGTAGTAATCTAAGCAGTGCCTGCTCCTCTTGAACGTCTTGCTGGGCCCAAATGCTCTGAACTGCTCAATGAGATACCGCTTTGTACCACTGTGCACAAATGCCACGTGGACCCATGTGCTGCTGTAACACTCAGCAAGAGGAAAAGGAACTTTTTCTGGACAGCTGCCAACTGGAAGAAAAGCATCTACACACACAGCTTGTGGTTTTTGTAAGTGCAACTTTCATTTTACAATGACTTTCTTCTTGATCAGATCATATACACACTTATGAATAGCAGTCTCCCGTAATCTATTAACCCCTGGAGCACCGCAGCTGATGCACATTCTGCCTCCACTAATTCTTGTATAGCATCTACTGTGCTTCATGGAAATGTTTAAGGAATCTTAGACGTATGGCATGTTACCTTTGTCGTTTGGTTGACCACTCATTGAACACTCATGGAGCAGTGAAGAGATTAATAATTAGTCCAAATCCTGTCCACACACCAACACAAACACAGAGGTGTAAGGAATGTTGTTAATGGTTTTTCATTTCAGCAACATGTCATCTGCAAGCAGGCATGGTCTGTAAATTACACTAGTACTGCATTCTCTGCAAGTACTTACTCACTCCATAGTCAGGCAACATTCCCACTGAAGTGAAGTCCTAGTGTAAACAGAATAAGCACTACATGATTTGGCCAAATGTTTAGAGGTAGAGCATTTTGAAAATGGCTAGTTTGCTGCTGGCTGGAGTCTTATTAAAAGCTGTTAGGAGACAATGCATTTTAAAATGATCTGCATTACAGTCTTTTTTAATTTGTTGTTGTTAAAAATAAAAATGGAGGCTAAGTTAGAAGTGAATTTGATCTCAGGGAAAATGAACAGAAATCTGTGACACTCCCAAAGAGGCAAAAATATAAACAACCCCCCTGTAATTCTAGACCTGGGGGAATACATTCTTCGATCTTATAATGAGAGAGCTGAAGGACAAATGCCAAGAAAAATGAAATAGGAGCCTGTGCCTTTAAACACAACCACGTTACAGCAGTGTGTCTATTTGTTTAACACACACACAGAAGACCTTATTCTTTGCCAATACTATTCTCAACTGCTGACTTCTACTGAATAAATGTCGGAATTCCTGAAAGACTGTGCAGCACCAATATAATTTTCCAATCTCCCTTTCTATTCCCCAGTGCTAATAGCAAGGAGGAACTTTATTGCTGAGCATGGCAATTTCTGTTCCTTTTTCACTTTTTTTTTAAGGCCCAAGTTAATTACCAAGTAAGACTATGAAAATAAAAGAAATGAGACTCATTCTACCCATCAGTATATCTGAATCCTATCATGTGAGTTGCCAATTGGTTTTCTAATCCTCACACTCAATATCTGCTGTTAATTTGCTTGCTATTTCAAGAACTTGAAGACTGTCAGCAAAATCCACGATGCATTACAAAACTTATAATTGGAAAAAAAATCTGATGCTTTTCTGACAGGGTAAACACAAAGTATTAAAGCACTGATCAGAACAAGGAAGATGTAACAACCCAATAGCTATTTGTACTAAAATATAATTGTAAATGCAGTGGAGAAATAAACATGCTTAGTTTCAACTCTTGTTACTGAAATATGTGCAAAATTAGGTTAAATGATGGTGTGAATCCAGCAATTTTACACCAGATTTAAACACACACACACACACACACACAGAGGAGAAAAATATTGTATTTTAAAGGAGATGACTGAACTGTGTGGTGTTGTTTTTCAACCTCTTTTGGCCTTTTCAAGGTCACATTATCTATGCCAATTAAAATTTTGCTTCTGAAAAAAAATTAAGGCACTTCCTCCAGAGTTACTAAAAAAAGCAAATGAAAGCCTTTGTGTCTCAGAGGTGAGCTATAGTGAGCTGTTTGTTCCTGACCTCTGGATCACCCTATGGATCAAATTGCTGGACATAGGAAAAACCCACTAGCATTCATTAAAAGCAACTGGGAGGCCAGCTTTGTGTTTCTGTTCTTGAGACCTGACCAAGCTACAACTTGACAAAGGTGCAGGATATTGCTGAACAATGCAGCTGTTCCTGTTGGGAGGAGAAAGGATTTTCCCAGCTCAGATGCTGGAGATCCATAAAAAAAAAAAAAACAGATTTACACGCTGCCCTCTTTACTGGACACCTCAATGTCTGAGGCCTATGACTGTGGAAATTAAAGAGTTTTTTAAGAGTGAAATCATTAAATATCAATTATAAAGTTCAAAGAGATTTATTTATTTATTTTGTACTGGCTAGCAATTAAGACCTAAACTCGTACTTCTGAAACAGGTAATATTCCTGTTGAAATCGTTAGGGGTTTTGCCTGCATAAGGAGCTATACAATCAGATAGTTCTCCACTAACTAAACCAGGTCCAGAGGGCAACGACAGTAGGAAGTGAAAGGAAGCAGATTGTAGAAGTAGATTGTTATCTACAGATTAAATGGAAAATCTCTACCCATGTTATTTCTTCAAGGTGCATCAACCAGTCTCCTAGTTAGAGTGTGAAAACAGCAGTTACATCCCCAGTCTCTGAAAGTAGGAGTTCAACGAGCAACTTTAGCATGTCCGACCCTTGCTCAGGAGGAGTCTTTCACTTTTCAGGGGCTGGCGCTCCACTTTCAACAACTCTGCAGCTAATGCCATTTAATCCTCCCAGACCCATCAGGCTACATTCAAATTTTCTGCACCTCAAAGACTGTTGATATGCTCCACTGCACTCTCCAATTGCAAATACACATGAATGCTCCTGTGTGTTGTAAGTTATTTTCTACATACAAATTCTACTAAATTGTAAGTTAGGAGGCACTACTTGAATTCTCTTAGGTCTTTAGAAAGCTTTCAGATGTACCATGAGTAATAACATGTAATGAATATGGACTGATATTCCTTTCCCATAGCTACACTGAGTTGGCAATTTACATTTTCTAAATAGATAGATGAGTTATAACCAGTTTTCCCAGTCTGATGGCAATTACTTCTTAGAAACCTCTGACAGGCTGAAACCCTCAGAATTGCAGATGTTATTCTTAGTTTGGTTCCTCTTCTTAAATTAAAACCACTAGCTGTATCAGCAAACATGGATTTTTCCCTCTGGAAATATCATCTAAAATGCATATAAATCGAACTTGCCAACTTAGCTCAATTTAGGGTTGGAGTGTCTTTTGGTTTAATGCACTTGTGTTCCACCTCTGAGACAGAATTGTGTGTGTATTTTTATATATGTAGATAAAAAGCCTAACTAAGGTAAGCAGACATATAAAAAACCCCAGAGGTTTCCTCCTTTTGGGGTAATCTGTATTTATGATAGAAGCTCAGGGTAAGTATGGAGGGTGGGGAGAATGCGATATACAAGAAAAGCACAAAAGCTAAAAAAGTCTTTTCCCATCATTAAGGAGCAGTCTCTCTGTAAAATTTTGAACAACTGACTTCGTACATCTGATGCACCTTTTCCCTTCTCTGAAGTAGCCACACAAAATGCAGAAATCTAATTGGATTTCATGCTTTCCCAGTAGCTGACACAAGAGGAAGGGATGAAAGCTGCCATTTCAGCATCAGCAGTCAGCATCTTCCAAACCAAGATAAGTAGACTCCCTAACCTAAAGAGCTACATGAATTTAAACGACACCTCTACCCCGATATAACACAAATTCTGATATAACGCAGTAAAGCAGTGCTCTGGGGCGGGGGGCAGGCTGCGCACTCCAGCGGATCAAAGCAAGTTCAATATAACGCAGTTTCACCTATAATGCGGTAAGATTTTTTGGCTCCCGAGGTCAGAGTTATATCGCGGTAGAGGTGTAGTTGTCTCATCTCAATTTTCTCATTCCCACTTGCCCTACACACATATTTACCACAATTCATCACAACTTGACACAAATTACAGACTTTGCTCAAGAGAGATTAAAGAAGTGTCCTAGGATGGATGGAGCTCAGCTTTCCTTTCTGGCAAAGTATCCATTGCCATCCATGCGTTTTGCATAAGGAAATCCCAGGATCAATGGGCTAAGGAGTCAGGTCATTATGAAATAAAGTTAAGTGTTCAATGGCTTGTGCTGCATGGGGAAGGTCATCTGTACCACTCAGAGCCTCTGGTTAGGAGAACCTTTGTTCCTTGATCAGTTGTCCCTTAATATTTCATAATAAACTTTCTGTCTTCACACATACAATATGCAAAATTTAAAGACTTCTGGATGCAGTTGAAAAAAGTAGGCCATGGGTCACCATTATGGGTTCAGGAAACAAAGGCAAAAATCAGTACAACTATACACGTGCTGGAAGGGTATCATAGAGTCTACTATTGTAAAACACCAAGTCACATGTCCCACAAGAAGACATTCCTCAAGGCCTGTAAACCACATTTTTCCTCTCTGGTCTCTCCAGTGGCAATAATCTTAATCTAGGTTAAGTAAAACCCATCTATACTAATATGAAAGGATGTCTGCAAACATCAGAGGTTGTCTGCAAACTGCAAGCTTTCTGTCTAGAGCTCACACTTGAGGGAGGAAGCTGTTCACCATGGTAATCTGCAGTTAACATTCCAGAGAGCTCACAGAGCTTTTAGCCCTCCAGCAACAGCCTCAAATCCATGTTACATTACCAAGGCCTTTATGTGTCCTTGTCTTCTTCAGTGAACTACCTATGGTTACCTTAGAAAAAAAAGACTTTGTAATGTCTTTAAGAGATGTTCTTTACCTGAATTATGACCATCTCTATCAATTAGCAGACACTGTGAATCTAAGAGTATTTTTTAAAAACTAGGTAGTGTCAAGTTGATTTAAACTAGAAGCAAAAGACTATGACTTTTGAATAAAAAAAAAATCAGTAGCTTAAGTCAAGGGCATTGGCCACAGAGTAAGTCTGTAAAGTTCTCCCTTCCCACCTGGGTCGTCTGTAGCCAGCACTGTTGCATGTGGACCATACAAGGGACACTGCTAGGAACTTCACCACCAGAGAATAACTGAGCAAATGTGCTGCCTATAAATTGCTAAGCAGCACTGTCCAGGTGAGCAAGGGAGAGATCTTCTCAAATGCGCATAAGAAGCAACTGCAGAAATGCACATAAAGTAGCCCCATTCTTTGGTGCAAAAGAACCCCTAGTCTCTCATTTAAAGTGAATCTGGTATCACTGAGTTACATGATATACCTATATTAAGTCCATGCTAGAGGTTGCACACTAATATCTAATCAGCTAAATCGACATAGAGGTTACTATTATAATTCCTACATATTTAACAATTATTAACATCCCTGAGACTCAATTTTGTGGCACAGGCATAACAGTTTTCCTTACTGTGCTAAGTGAATTCAAGAAGTACCAAGATCCTACATCTAAATAGCCGGGCAATGTGATGTGACAACAGATTGAAAGAATAGCGGTCAGATAAAGGAGGTGGTATTTTAAAAACTCAGTTCAAGGTATTTTCAGTACAGAACTGTAGACAACTATAGTCAGCATCTTCCTGAGTTTGTTCAGCACAGGGCCTCAACGCTGATCTCTCTCACACTAGTGTCAGTCAAGAGCAACACTGATAGCAATGGACTTACAGTGATGTCACTGAGGTCAGAATTAGGTTCAAAGTCTAATTATCAAAATTTTGATAACAAAGAAGAACAGACAAATTTTCAGTATTCCTCAGTAGCAAGATAAAAAAAATAGAGATTAAGGCACCAACTTTAAAATGGTGCCATATTGATCTAAGTTTTTAGAAGTGTAAATGACTACACAACACACAAGGCAGTGGAGACTCAGATTCTAGGGACTGAATTCTGCCCTTGCTGACACCTATACTAGACCATTGAATTCATGGGAACTATATGGATTCAGAGAAGAGCAGAATTTGTCCACGAGTTTCCAGTAATCAAACAGCAGGCAGAATGGATATAGATCACAGCTCTTCTTTTCTTGTTCTGCTCACTCTCTCTCTCACACAAACAAATAATTATGTTTCTCTTGCTACATAAAATCTTTACCACTACAATTAAAACAACACGGTCTGTGTTTTCATAGCTGTGCACAATGCAAGGTTTACTTAAAGATACAGTACGGTTCTGCACAGCAGCACAACAAAGCGGGACTCATTGCATTTTCAATGGCAGTAACTCTTGCTGTGGTTGAGAAAACAAATATAAGCACAGAAAGTTTAAATGGGGACTTACCATGGGGCACCGTATATTCGGAATCCTTTAACTGTTACCTCTGAATCTTGCAAGTAAATACTGTTTGTCAGGAGTGACTGAACATTGTCAAAGTCCTCTGGTTTCAATTTGGACACAGAGGGAAAGCGGTAGTAATCCTGTTTAACAAGGTCTGCCATGAATTCCTTATCAAATGTCAGTTCATGATTCCCAGCAATCACTATTTTATATTCATATGGCAGGCTTCCTGAAATAACAAAAAGAGCACTTAATTAGCACATTTGCTTCCCACCCCAGCATAGCCGGCAAAATAAGTAGACAGCTAACACTGACAGAATGAAATACACAGGATCCGTGTGTATCTCCATGGGCAGCAAACATTATTAATGCTGCTGCTTTTTCTCTGAATGAAATTTTGTTAAGATGTAAAGTAATGTCATACAAAGAAATGTCATAACCAAAGGCATGTACTGCAAAATGAAACAAAACAGGCTGGCAGGCATGCAGACAGATCCTCAGCTGGTGTAAATCTCAGCTCCACAGGCTTGAATGGAGATACAACAGCTCTGAACATCTGGCATACTATCTATTAGTACATGGGACTAGCTGGAAGTCAGCAGTCCTGGGTTCCAGTCTAGTATGCAGTGAGACATAATGAATGAATGTTTGTAAAGTGCTTAAAGGAAAGGCTCTACACTGTGTATATATTAGGTAGGATTACTTATTAAAGGTATATTTTACGAGAGTTTAAGGATGCCAAAATACCCATTAAGCAATTTATTCCCATGCTCTACCCTGTTCTACACAGTACCAGTCCACTTATGATGGACTCTCATTTTATTATTATTATTATTATTATTATTATTATTATTTGTGTTATGGTAGCACCTAATTGAGATCAGGGCTNTATTATTATTATTATTATTATTATTTGTGTTATGGTAGCACCTAATTGAGATCAGGGCTCCACCCTGAGATAGATGCTCTATAAGCATATGGTAAGAGACAGTCATTACCCGGAAGGGCTTACAAGCTAAATGGACAAGACAGATAAAGGGTGGGAGAAAGGAACTGAGGCACAGAGAGCCTATCTGTAAAATGGGGATAATAGTATTTCCTAAGGGCTTAATCCAAAGCTCACTGAAGTCAATGGGACCGGCCCATAGGGACAGATTTTCAAGGGTTCAGTACCCCCAGTTGGTGCCAGATTTTAAAAAAAGCAAAAAAAAAAAAAAAAAAAAAGTTGAAAATAAGGTCATTTATTTCAGTGCCCTAACAAAAGCTGAGTTCTTTTAAAAAAATCTGATTCAAAGCGGCTCGCCAAAAATCACACAGAAAACTGTTAGAGCTGGGAATTGGCCTCTGATCTCCAGTCCAAATGCAGCGCCTTAACCACAAGCCATCTTTCTTCTCTTATAGAAACTCATTTAGTTTAGTGCATGTTCCTAATGATCACTAAGGGAATGATTTCACAAAGGTGATTGGTTCCTTACAAATACCATGGATTAGATAGCCACCTCTTCTTACTGTTCTTGGCCCTATTTGGTTGTACAAACTGTGAAGGAAAGACTAATATTCTATACTTACGAATACTATTCTAATAAGGACACTACTGCCCCAATTCTTTAGTCTTTGCACTCCTGAAGCTCGCACTGAAGGAATACAGGATTGGGCTCTATGTTTTCTTGCCAGCACTATCCCCCATAAACACACACAACTTTCCAATTTCAAAATTTGGTTTGCAAATAAAATCAAAAAGCTTACTTGAAAAAATAATTAGAGAAATGTTTGTGATAGTCAGACTAACTTTACCCCACTGGGGCTTATGAGGAAAGAGTGAAAATTCTTTCCCTTTCAATATTTATGGCAAGGAAATGGGAGTTCGGCAGGATTTTTATGCAAACATTTCCTGATCAAAATTTGTTAACTCTGGGTAGAAAAATAAAAAGCTATGACCCCTCCCCTCCCAAACACTAGACATCTTCATAGATTCCTAATGTCTTAACAAAATGCAGATCATACATATTAATAACTCTCTGTGGTGCTGCATTAGACTAAAAGCTGGGGGAGATGCTATTGGGCATTTGTCACTCCTCTGCAGTTTATGCCCCATTCCCGCCCCCTCTTTCCCATCTCTGTCACATGCTGCTCTGCAATTCATTTTATTTAAAAACTAGGAATAATAGGTACCTACAATTCCTGCTCTCTGTGACTCCTGGGCACGAGGTAAAATTGTTATTTTCTTCTCTCTCAGGAAACAGAAAAGATACCACTGGCATGAAATCTGATACACTTGTCACAATTATCAATCCCCGCAAAGCTAGATTTGGTGAAATTCTTAAGAGAAGGTGGATAGCGACGTTAAAACCAGGTTTCTGCCAAGTATCAATATTTGCTAACTTCAGTGGAGAAAACTTCCAGCCACATTCTGGATAAATGACCAGGTTTTACATTTTCCCATTTAGTTTAATAAGATACTTTAAAATTAGCATACCACTGAGCTCATGCCCAATGAAAAGCTGTACATTTTACTTCAAGACAATTTTTTCTTGAGCCAAACAAACATCCCAAGCTGGAGAGTTCCCTATATAGTCATGCCGAACACAGCAGACAAACTGCAACTCAATCACTGTTGTATGAGTTTATAAATGGAATGATATACATGTGCATAAGCCCAAAAGGACGAGGGGAAACTAACAAAGGGCTTGATCCTGTAAGTTAATGGCAAAGTCACAAACAAATGACTGGAAGGGACATGTTCGGTCATGGAGTCCTGACCCCTGCTGTCACAAGTAACCCCGTCATATAAGAACATAAGAACGGCCATACTGGGTCAGACCAAAGGTCCATCAAGCCCAGTAACCTGTCCTCTGACAGTGGCCAATGGCAGGTGCCCCAAAGGGAATGAACAGACAGGTTATCACCAAGTGATCCATGCCCCATCACCCAATCCCAGCTTCTGGCAAACAGAGGCTAGGGCAGCGCCGTATTATTGCCTAGGCCGACAAGGCCTAGGCCTAGGGCGGCAAATTTTCAGGGGTGGAAGCTCCCCTCCGCGCCCTGCCCCCCGCTCCAGCTCACCTCCGCCTCCTCTGCAAGCTTGCCGCAGCGTCCTGTTTCTCTCCCCTCCCAGTGCTTGTGCCGTGAAACAGCTGTTTCGCGGGGCGGGGGGAAGAGGCGGGATTTGGAGAAGGGATCCAATAGGAGAAGGGAGGGGGCGGAGTTGGGGCGGGGACTTTGGGGAGGGGGTTGGAATGGGGGCGGGAAAAGGGCAGAGTCGGGGCGGGGCCAGGGCGGCAATTATTTCCCAGCCTAGGGGCGGCAAAATTATTAATCCGCCACTGGGCTAGGGACACCATTCCTGCCCATCCTGGCTAATAGCCATTGATGGACCTATCTTCCATGAATCTATCTAGCTCCCTTTTGAACCCCGTTATAGTATTGGCCTTCACAACACCCTCTGGCAAGGAATTCCAGAGGTTGACAGTGCAATGCGTGAAAACATACTTTCTTGTGTTTGTTTTAAACCTCCTACCTATTAATTTCATTTGGTGGCCCCTTGTTCTTGTATTATGAGAAGAAGTAAATAACACTTCCTTATTTACTTTCTCCATACCACTCATGATTTTATAGACCTCTATCATATCCCCCCTTAGTCACCTCTTTTCCAAGCTGAAAAGTCCCAGCTCATACGGAAGTCATTCCATACCCCTAATCATTTTTGTTGCCCTATTCTGAACCTTTTCCAATTCCAATATATCTTTTTTGAGATGGGGCAACCACATCTGCACGTAGTATTCAAGGTGTGGGCGTACCATGGATTTATATAGAGGCCATATGATATTTTCTGTCTTATTATCTATCCTTTTCTTGATGATTGCCAACATTCTGTTCGCTTTTTTGACTGCCGCTGCATATTGAGTGGATGATTTCAGAAAACTATCCACGATGACTCCAAGATCTCTTTTTTGAGTGGTAACAACTAATTTAGACCCCATCATTGTATATGTATAGTTAGGATTATGTTTTCCAATGTGCATTATTTTGCATTTATCAACATTAAATTTCATCTGCCATTTTGTTGCCCAGTCACCCAGTTTTGTGAGATCCTTTTGTAGCTCTTCGCAGTCTGCCTGGGACTTAATCCCATTCTTAAATGTATCAAGCTCCAACTTTAATCTAGTGAGGTTGTTTACCCCAGCTACTACTGGAAGATTGTTCCAGAACCTCGCTCCTGTGATGGTTAGAACCTTCTTCTAATTTCTAATGAATTTGTTCATGCCCGTTGTGCCAACACTGTCCTTTAGTTTAAATGGCACTTCTCCCTCCCTGGTGTTTACCACCTCCCGTCCCCAATGTATCTATAGATAGCAATCATGTCCCTGCTCAGTCTTCATTTTGTATACCTATTTTTATATTGTGCTTTTCATCAGTAGATCACAAAGTGCTTCACAATCTTTAATGTATTTATCCTCATAACACACCTGTGAGGGAGAGAAGTAGTATTATCCCCATTTTACAGATGGGGAACTGAACCACAGAGAGGCTAAGGTTTGAATCTACGAAGGTACGTAGGTGCCTATCCCCCAGATTCAGGTGCCTAAGTCCCATTTTTAGGTTCCACTGCAATCCACAAAACTCCTGTTCAGGTGCTGCCTAACTCTGCACCTAAACTCACTCAGCACCTATGTTTTTGCAGTAGAAGTTCCCTAGGCACCTATGTTTCTGCCTCTGGGCATTTGTGATACCGGCAGAGGGCATGGGTGTGCACAGAGTTTTACAGGGATCCCCCGGGTCAGTTATATGCATAATAATTCAACAAAGGCATATGAAGTCTCGACTGAGATCCAGTAACACACTGGTTGGCATAACCACTGCAACATGTATATACGGATAATATTAAAGGAGGTACTTGCCTATACTGAAGAATAAGTTCATAAGGTATGAAAGTTAAAGCAGGGCACCAGAAGGTGAAAAACATGTTCCTTTCTGATAAGACGCTTATCTGTCTGGTTATATGCAAACTGGGTATCGTATATCTCACAATAGATATCTATTTACAAACTAAGCCCCTCAGCTAATCAACATTGAGAAATTGACAAGAGATTGCTAAAGCTATAGGAAGGAACACACAGCAGGAGAGTGTCTGGTTTATGAATAAAGATCAAAGGACTGTTTTGCCGTATCTAGGGTTGCAGAGAGACACCCTGATATCTTTCACTTAGGAAGTAAGCTGACAGTGGGCTTGCTTCGTGAGTGGAAGATCACAGTCAGCCCTGGCTGTAATAGGCTGGAAGGATTTTGGGTGAGGTTTTGCTCTTATGACAGAACAATGTCCTATTAGTTAAGTTTAGGCTCTAGTACACGTGTTACGATTTCATTTCATATGTAAACCTTTGTTGCCAGTATTTCTGCTTGCTATCATTTGAATCCCTGTTCTTTATTAAATAAACTTCTACTTGCTTTCTCTGTAAACAAATCTCAGTGCTGTGTGTTAAGCAGAACTGTGTTCTGTACTGTACTGGTAAGCCGTGATGTACTGTTCCTTTGTGAACAGAGGACCTAGGAATTCTGTGACCATCCAGTGGATCAGGAACTGGGAGACGCTTGGAGCACTCGGGGATTGGAGTGTGCCCTATCGCTAACCTGTAAAGAGAGAGTGGGGCCTGTGGTGGCCTAGAGGGGAGTGCTTGTGTTGCCAGAGGCTGTTGGAGTTGGGGAGCTCATCCACAGTAAGCACAGAAAGGCTTCCTCACACTAAGAGCAAGTACAAGTGAGGTGCGTCACAACTCTGAGTATCCCCAGACAGCATCACAGCATGCACACTGCTATTTCACTCTCGGTGTCTGGACACCTATCTCCTGCCTAAATCCCAGTGCAATCCATGAACTGGGAGAAGGCAGGCATTCCTCTGCTTAACTTGCCTGTGAAGCCTGATCCAGGAGGCACTTTCAGAGGTTGCCAAAATAGGAGGAGGAGAAGCTCCCTTTAGCCCAGTTGTTAGGATACTCAACCAGGATGTGGGAGACTAGTAGGTCAAGTCCCTGCTCTGCCTGATGAGAAGGGATTTGAACAGGGATCGGTCAGGTCAGTGCCCTACCTCCTTGGCTACAGAGTCTCACTCTTTGTTGCCCAATTATTGAATTAAAGTGGAACAACTTCAAGAGGAGAGATTGAGGGGACTGACCTCAGTATACTCCTTACACCCAGTCTGTTTTGTGCGAAGGTAAGCTGCCTCTGAGAAAGCCTGCCGGCTCAGGCCCTTCACACAACTTAAACAGCAGAGTGCCTGTCTTGCCCCGGGTTTATGGATCTCTAGCAGAGATAGGCACCTATCTCCATGAGATGGGCAGGGCTTAGCACACATCCTTCTCACTGGCATCTCCACTGGCTCCTCCTCCCCACTGTGCTGGCTTTGTGGATTACATTCTAAGGTGCCTATTTCTCCCGATATATTGTGTAGGGTACTTAGGCGTTGTGGACTGCAGTGTTGTTCCTGTGGTTTTCTAGTGCTCAAAAGTCAGGGATTGTGACACTGAGCATCCCAATGCCTAAGTGTAGTGTACTAAGACTGTATTGTGATAGCATGGACACTGAAATGTACATCCGCATCTGACAGTGAAGCAAGCATGTCATGGTACATCGTATAACACACCCTCAAGATCCTAGCTTGATTAGTAATCAGTTATGGGCACAGTTGTATGTGCTTGCAGTCTTTAAATGGCATACAGGTTTTTTTTTTTTAATGGATCAGGATGAATGTGCTTCATTCTATCTTTAATCATTCATGGGACAGTACTTGCTGTGTGTTAAGTACATTTAAATGCTTAAATACTTTCATTATGTACCACAAACCTGACTTTGCTCCATAATTTCTTGACTTTAGATTCTGCCAGATTTCTTTTTCCTTTTCTGATGGGTAGGGGCATAGAAGGAGGCTCAGGAGATGAGGGGAATTTTGCTCTTAAAAAAAAAACACAAAAAAAACCTCCTGCCCCCAACGTATATATAACTAAATCTGTCGAAAGCCAGCACAGGCCCATGAAGAGCACAGGCAGTCCATCCATTGCTTTCCCCTTCCCCTTGGAAAGTGTATATAGTATTAATCAGAGTAATAAATTACCTCCAATCAGATTATGTATTTGTACATCTCATTCAGGTTATCTCCTCCTGAAAGGGCCCCAATAATAATAATTCTCTGTGCTACAACTTATGAAATATTCTGGCATGTTTTCTTTTGGCAATGGTGCCCTTCATCTATAATCTGCTGACCTTTTATGTTTTCTATGGAAGCATAACCACAGTCACACACAAATCTCCTCCTCAATGGTATTTTAGTTTTCCTCTTGCCTACATTAATCTTTATGTATCCACATTCAAATTGTTTGGTAGCTCGGTGGAGGGTAGCACAGTGCAAGCTTTGATGGGCATTTCCCCATTTTTTCTTTATATCACACATACTAACGTAATACAGTAGTTCAGGAAAACAGTAATACTACTTATTCTAAATTATTCCATGAAATTGCTGGGTGGGGAGGGATCCATTCCTAAGCTGTGGAAGATGCCTGATGCGTTTGTTGGAGTGAGCACTTCAAAAACCCTAGTCGCAGACTCACAAAGTGACAGTAAAGTCCAATTTTAAACCATTCGACCAGTTTCCAGATTAGGCCAAAGGCCACAACTGCAGCTGCTGAGTGTATGCATGTGAAATCTTAACAGGAGGAGGATTAAAAGGAAGCCACTGTCCCACTGGAGCAACTAGTAAGGAGTTTATGATGGAGATATTCAAACATCAGTCACTCTACAACTTCCAAAATCAAACAGCCATGTCAACGTGCCAAAATATATTACTTGGGCCAATTACATCCTTGAATGTAATTCCATCTGCATGCAATGGAAGCTGTGCACATCCCAGGGCAGAATTTAATCCATGACTAACAAATTACTGTAATAGCTATGAAGGCTTCTCTCTTCCTAAATATGACAGTTCAGTGGCACTCTTGCTCACAGAAGAACATCACCGTTAAGAGTAAGTCAGTCAGTTTCGGGCTCACAAATAATTTTTTATACTTCCTCCACCCACCAGTTGCCACTAAAATATGACTTTGGAATTAAGGATTACATTGAAGATATATGACCCTCCCAAAGAAACTGGTTTTGCCAGATTAACTTTAAATACTTAAACGGCCAGATTTTTACTACATGATTTAGCCAGGGGTTCCAAAACCGCAACCTAATGTCACACCAAATAATTCTCTTTAAATTTCTGCTTCATAACAGCTTGATCCTGGAAGCCCATATTCACCCAAGCTGTCTTTTCTGATTTCAGTGGGGCTACTCAGAAAAGTAAAGATTTACCCTACATATGGCATTATAAAAGACAGAATGTGATTGGCTATGAGATTTAACTATGCATGTCCTTGTTAGAAGCAAAAATGCCAGATCTTCTTAGTCAACTGTTCAAAAATATAACAATAATCATAACATGGTTGAGAAGTGCAGTGACTCCAGATCGCCACACTGTTGTAAAAGCCACATTGCCTTCAACTTCATGCTTCAGGCATTTGGGGTAGTGGCACACTTTGCTATTTGTTGTTATTACTTTTGATTGATTACATGGAAATGAGGCTTTGCTGGGTCTATAGCTGTAGTACATAACATTGTAAATGTATTTCAGTCACAGATATTTGACTGCTGTCTTCTCATTTTTACAACTCCTTCAGTGCCTTTCATCTAAGGATCTCAACAGGTATTACAACCATTAATTAATGACAGGTTTCAGAGTAGCAGCCGTGTTAGTCTGTATCCTCAAAAAGAACAGGAGTACTTGTGGCACCTTAGAGACTAACAAATTTATTAGAGCATAAGCTTTCGTGCTCTAATAAATTTGTTAGTCTCTAAGGTGCCACAAGTACTCCTGTTCTTTTTAACCATTAATTAACTAAGCCACCAACACCTCCATCAAATAGATAAGTATTATCATGCCCACTTTATAGGTGAACAAACTGCAGCACAGGCTGGTTAAGGGAGTTGCCTGAGGTCATACAGCGAGTCACAGTCTGAGACTCTCAATTCCCTGTTCTAACTACTACTAAATGAAACAGGGCTTACAGATATGTAGAAGCAGCAAGGAACATTCTCCTGTAACTACAAAGAAGCTCAGGGATCAGCAGGGAAATCAGCAGACCACAGACATCCTTATAGACAGCCAGTTGTTTCTCTGTGCCGTTCCTTGCTATTGGCAGCAGAGCTCACCCAGCAGAAGGGCTGCCATTATTGGCCTGGCTGCAGCTGTACACAATCCCCCTCAATGAGGTGAGGGCAACAAATGCTGTAAAGTGGAACTTAATGTTGTTCTGCAACCATAATTCCTGGTAGATTGTCTGGTGGAAACTCCACTGGTTTTGGAAATCAGTGTGACCAGCAGCTTCACCTCTAGCTCTTCCCTGCATGTGGCCGTCCCTACCTCTCAAACTCACAATGCCCCAACCACACAATGGGGCCTTCTCTATTTTGAGAGAAGGTGGGACAATGCCTCAAAAGCTCTGCTCCCTCCTTCCACATGGAATGGATGGATCAGACTCGTATCTGTGCCAGTTTTTATAATACATGCTAGATTCCCCACACTGAATGGAACAACAATAGTCCTCTGTAAAAATTAGAATCCAAAGCAGGATAGAAGGAGCAAACATCTTCCCTTGGATTATACCAGCAATGAAAAAGCTCTGGCTGTTCTCAGAATAAATATCCCTCCCACTATCCCCGGCCCTGCAAAATAAAAAATCCTTTAATCAAATAAAGAAAATGACAACTATATTGGCCAAACAAGCTAACAGCTTAACACACATTTCCAACCATTCACACACACATCTTGATGACATAAAAAGAACGAAACAACTCACAACAATAAAATAGTTCAAGCAAAACACACATGAAAAACAGAAACACAAGGTCCAGGCATAGCTCCAGGCCACTGAAGACAGCCCAAGTCCCAAAACTCTGCAAATCTTCCTGCTGCAAAATATTCCACCAGGTTTTTTTTAACCATGAGTTCACAAATGCCTTTTTAAAGCAACATTTGGTTT
Organism: Trachemys scripta elegans; assembly: GCF_013100865.1. Lineage (NCBI taxonomy): Eukaryota > Metazoa > Chordata > Testudines > Emydidae > Trachemys > Trachemys scripta. Next base: position 89,551,830 of record NC_048301.1, read on the forward strand.
TGGAAGAGCGTGAAGGGAAAGATAAAAACACATGGAAACTATATCAAGGTGGGCGAAAGAGTAAAAGTTTAACTGTTTTGCTTTATGCAAAGAAAACATCAGACCGCAGTATAGAGAAAAGTGAAGGCTGAGATCCCTAGATTCCTGTGATAAATCTAAAGCTTGTACATAAAAGCTCCCCTTTGTTGAAAAGGTTGTTAGACACCACAGAAAAGAAATGTTATGTAAGTGCAAGCTCTGCCTCTGACCTTTCACTCTGTAACCGTCAGGCTTCATTCATTTTCACAAGGCCTGACAGCTCTAGCGTTAATACTCACACTTGCTGATCGAGCCACACAGCAGGTTCAGACTGCTACCTTCTCCTCTGAAACTCATGCATTAGGGTTTCTTCCATGCTGGTAATGGAAAACCAAGTCTAAGAAACATTAAACACAAAAAACTACGTTACAATAATGCCAAGGTTGAGCCATAAACCCACGAAAGCAAGGAAATGCTGAGTGAATCTTTGTCTCATCACCGGTAACTCAGTCCTCAACAGCTGAAGCACTGTAGCACATAAGGCCTTCCACTAGAGTCCACAGCACTAGGAGATGTTACTTGACCTGTGTGGTCCCTGACCAGCAGTCTTATGCTGCAGAACCAGTGGTGCTCAACAGCAAATATTCCTATCCAGATATCTGGCCCATACAGAAGTAAAATATATTGTATGACAGTGACATGTAACATCACCAAGTGAAGTAGGACCCCTGAAACAGGGCCATATACACTGCGGTATCTAGTTACAAAGGGGCTGATTTAAGGATGCAGTGACAATAGTAACTTGGAAATTCCTTGCTTTTATGCATTTATGTCTCAACCGTAACATTATTCTAATGTAACTGTTTGTGATTTATATCCGGGGTTATTTTTGTTCAAAGAAAAAAAAATGTTAGTACGACAGTAAGATACAATCTTTTGTTTCACCACTGATGCCACTGCCTATTTACAGCTGCATTGACATCAGTTATTTTTTACCTCTCGAGTTTGTTTGGAAGTTTGTTGGGATAATGTAACTGAAACTGTCTCTCTAGTGGAGTCTAGTAAGAGAAGGTTTTCTCTAGATCTTATCAACTGGTGCACAGTATTTATTTGTCCTGACGTTGGAATACAAATTAGGCATTCTTTGAAAGCCGCAGCATGATTTTGTAGCTCAAAGTACTGCCAATCCGAGTATTCAAAAGCCATGCGCCAGCCCCCCAAAATCATGAGATTGGCTTAAAAATTATGAGATTTTAAAAAGAATACATTTGGAACTCTTTTTATTTGCCTGCTGGTGACTGAGCCTTTAGGGTTAATGTTTTCAAGCTTTCCTCCAAAATGAGAAGAGCTAGAAAATTACTTTAAAAATGCTGAGATTCTCATATAATAACTCCAGGAGATGGGGCTTTAAGGAAAATAACAAATATCAATAAAAGTCACATGAAGTTGCAAGAGTTGGCAACATTGTCCTTAAAGTCTACCTTTAAATTTAACGAAGTCTGAAGGGCAATATGGTCATTACATCTTGCAATAGCTTTTATTGTTTTTTTTCATTCATTTTTAAAATCAATCCTTGTAAAAAAGAAATTTAAATGTGCCAATGGCTCTAGGACGTCATATAAACAATACATGGCACAAAGAGCAGGCCTAACCTGATTGTTGAGTGCTGTATGTTTGCTTTTAAAAGGATCCACTGAAACGAAATAGCACTAACTTGGGATAATATAAGGGTTATAGGCCAGATTTAGCCTTCATTTCATCTGGTGAATTGGAGTGGGGCTCCACTGATTTAGGCAGAATCATTCCAGATTTACATCAGTGTAAATAAGATCGGTGTCTAGTCCCATATAGTTTAAATCGGGAGGGGGGCTCCTAAAGAACTTAACATTATCCCTTTGAACCATGGACATGAAATACTAAATATATTAAGATATGACACATTAGATCTGACAAATTCCAGATAAATTTTGACTCAATGAATGTTGTTTCAAATGGCTGAGATATTGAACTTTGGATACAGAGCAGATAATGGAAACAAAAACTCAGCCTTCATTGTGCCAGTGAAGTGAAATGGAAATACTCTTCTAGAACTTGATTAAAACTAAATTGAAAAAGAACATTTTTGGTTAATATTACATTAGGCTAAAATACAGAAATGAATCATACTACTATCTAAATCTAATAAGAAAAAGCCATCTCAATTTCAAAACTTTCAAAGCATTCTCTATAAATGCATCACAGATCAATTTACATGGTACTTTTGCCAATAAGCAAAACCAAATCACAAGTTCCAATTGGCTTAACTCATATTGGAAAGTGCGAAAGCAAATGCTAGAAAATGCAATTACTGCAAACAAACTCCATTTTCTCCACTCAGGAGGGAATTTCAGGGAACATTTTATTGCCATCAAATAATATTTCTAAAGGCATAAATACACAATTCTATTTTCTTTTCAGAGTCTCAATTCACTATATAACCTAATCCTCTATAACGAAAACCTCCAGATTTTGAACTAATTCATCAGAAGTGGATATTCCCTTGTGCACATCGACACCGTGTCAATTTTAATAATTTGCTCTTTGCATCTTAAGAACACCAAAACCAATCATCAGTGCCTGACACAAATAGCTAATACTTCTAATAACATCCTCTTTCGTTTCTGCAATTTACAATTCCAATTAAGCTTTTTTTTTTTAATGAAAAAAAAAAGGCTATCAGAAAAGGAGGTCATCTTGAGAAACAATTATACTGAATGTAATTAAACTAATCATCATTATCATGGAGGAGAGCCTTGGTATTTTCCTGTATATATATTTCCACACTTCAAAAGGCCAACAAATGCTACTACTTAGAATTTCACGTCAAAAGACAATCTTTGTTTTAAAGAAAGATCTAAGACGACTGGAACCTGATACTTCACCTCTTACTCAGACAAAACAATGCCCTGAAATCAATGGACGATTTTTCTTGAATAAAGACTGCAGGACCCACACCCAGATGTGGGCCAAAAATCTTTACTGGTTTTGTATAACGATTTGATCCAATTCCCACTGGTATCAATGGAGAGACTCTCACTGCTGTCAACAAAGTGAGATCTGGCTCTATACCTGAACACCTCTTATTGAGAATCGCACCCAAATACCAAAACTCTCCCTTTTGTCTCCCCTCCCCATGAATTTGTTCTATTTATTTTGTTGCTAATTTCTAAACCCAGAGACCCACATTCTTCGAGGTCTACAGTTCATATGCAACAGTGTTCACACACATTTATATGTATCACACCTTACTATTATGTCCATTTAGTATTTTTTGAACAACAAAATCCCTCTACACAAATCCAAAAAATTGCCTTGATTGTTCTGTATCCTACAAAGATAGTTACAATCACACATACAGAGAAGCCTTGTAAGGAATTTTTATTATTAAGCTAGCCATCATTTTTGCAAATTTTCAGATTTATATTTAGAAATAATAAATTTTGTTTTTCAAGAAATAATAAGTTCTTTGGTGCAGCAACTGTCATTGTTTATGAACTGCCTGGAATAATGGGGCCTGGACCTGGCTGGCTACTAGGCAGTGCCGCAATACAAATGTTAAACATAACTGAATAAAATACTAATGAGAATCAATAATAAGCCATAGCAATACTAAGGAACAATAAATACAAGTAAAAACACAAACATAAGAAGAAAAAGATACAGGGTAAAATTTGTGAAAGCATCTAAGTGACTTAGGTGCATACGTCTGACTTTCACTGGGACTTTGGCTCCTAAATCACTTCTGAAAATGGGACTTTTAGGCTTTTCTACACAGGAAGAGTCAGGAAAGTTCATCTTAATTAGTAAGAGGTGTGAATTTAAAGTGGCTTAGTTGGACAGCACTAAACTCCTGTGTGAACACTCTTAGGTTATGTCTATACTAGTACTTTTGTCAGTAAAACTTTTGTTGATCAAGCGTGTGAAAAAAAACACACTCCTGACTGACATAAGTTTCACCAACAAAAGCGCCAGTGTGGACAGCGCTAGGTTGGCAGGAAACACTCACTGAGATAGCGACTGCCGCTCGCTGGGGAGAGCTCTCTCTGATCGGCATACAGCGGCTACATGGGAGACCTTACAGTGGCACAGCTGTGCCGTTGTAAGGTCTGTAGTGTAGATGTAGCCTTATTGAGAATTGAGGTGGATTTAATTCAGTTTAATTTACTTCCAAAGTGAATTAAGATAAACTAAACTGAATTAAGGCCACTTTAATTCTGAGTAAGAGCATCCACACAGGGATTTAATGCAGTTTAATTAATCAACTTTAAAAGTTAATTCAGATTAACTCCCTTAAGCTACGTCTATACTGCGCCGCAGTGTGGGCTACAAGGTTGTGACCTGCAGAGCACAGCAATGTGTTGCACACTAACTGCTTTGTGTGGAGTAAAAGGTAACTAGTGCACATAGTCCTCTTTCAAACACAACTAATATTAACATGAAGTAGGTAGGTACCTTTTAGTTTGTGTCAGCAGCATTCACACAGAACACTTAGCATGCAACACTTTCTGCACTCTGCAATTCACAATCCCACAACCCACACTGCAGAAGAGTGCAGATAAGCCCTTAATGTCCTCATGTAAACAAGCCCTTAGGCTCCTAAGCTATTTAGGTGCTTTACAAATTTTTACCCCATATCTTGTGTGTGGACGCATGTGTTTACTTGTTAACATTTGTGTAATAAGCACATTTGTTAAAGAAAATAATATATATTTTTTAAATCTTTCTTGAATTTAGCTCGGTTTCTTGTTTTTGTTTCTTTGTTCTCCAAAAAGGAGAAGACGAAAAACTGAACCAACTCCACTTCCGGCAGCTGATCAATACCAACCTGACGGCATTTCCTGATAGCCCTGCTTAATGTATCTGATCTCACAATAAACCTGATGGTTCTTTTCTAGATTTTTCTACGGGGGATGAAAACAAATGACTAGTTGCAGGGAAGATGCTATCAGCGGTTACAGTCAATTTAAAAAATATATTCAGGTGCACGATGCTTGTGAGCTACTGTTATCCATCATTTATTGCCTCTTTTTACTGCCCAGGTTTAAATTTATTATTTTAAATAAATCTAAACATTCCAGTACAGTCTCTCGAGATGAACCTGGATACCATGAATCTCCTGAGTTTTGTACGGAAATTCCTTTTAATAATCCAACCCGCTGAGAGGTTTTTTAGCTACTAACATGAGACAACCAAATCATTCCAGCTGTTCCTTATTATTTCAGGCAAGCAAGTTTATTTGTTTTTTTTAATCCTTGTTTTTATTTATTTATTTTACTAGCCATCTACAGATGCCTGTGGGGAGGAACACCTCCCCCACAGACATTTTCCATGAAAATGTAGGGACATATAGTAACCATAACCCTCTACAAAACTCCTCATTTGACATCCACAAGGAGATCTATACAAAGAGAGGACTGTAGCAGGATGGTCTAAAGCAGGGATCTGCAACCTTTGGCCCGCCGCCCACCCTGTAAATACCCTGGTGGGACAGGCCAGTTTGTTTACCTGTCGCGTCCGCAGGTTCAGCCAATCACGGCTCCCACTGGCCACGGTTCACCGCTCCAGGCCAATGGGGGCTGCGGGAAGCGGCGTGGGCCGAGGGACGTGCTGGCCTGGGACGGCGAACTGCGGCCAGTGGGAGCCATGATCTGCCGAACCTGTGGCCGCGGCAGGTAAACAAACCGGCCCAGCCCACCAGGGGGCTTACCCTGGCGAGCCACATGCCAAAGGTTGCCAATCCCTGGTCTAAAGGGATAATCATGGCACTGGGGGCCAGGAACTCCTGAGCTCCAATCTTAGCACTTTGTTCTTGTTGCTGCCTCTCTGTGTATGGCCTTGAGCAAGCCATTGCAATTATTTATATTATGGCAGTGCCTAGAGGCACCAACTGAGCTCAGGGCTCCACTGTGCTAAACACTGTACATACATATGATTACAGACTGCCCCTGTCCTGAAGAGCTTAAAACCTAAGGCCTTGATCTGCTGCAAGTGACTCTCTCAGGGCAGGGTCCTATGCCTGCATGGCACCTCAATAAAGTCACTTCCCATACAGCGTTAACTGCAAGATAGGGGTGTAGACAGACAAAGGGTGGGAGATAGTAAGTATTATAATCTCAATTTTACAATGGTTAATCAAGGCACAGAGAGATTAAGAGGTTTGCCCAAGACCTAGAATTAACCAGGAAATCTTTGGCAGAGTCAAGATAAAACCTAGATCTCTTCTGTTCCAGTCTATTGCCTTAACTACAAGACCATCTTACCCATCCATTTCTGTCTCACCTTCCTCATTATTAAGAGGGGGATAATATCAGTTACCTCACTCCCAGAGCTGTTGTGTTAATTAACGTTCACACAGAACACTGAAGTGGTAAAATGCTAAGTACTGTGACTATTTCTGTGCATCTGAATTCACAGCACCGTTTATTTTAATGAGGTTCTGAAGTAGCTGACTTCTGCTGCAAATGCCCTTTTCCGTCCTGTATGAAGATTTCTTACACATTCAAAGCCCTGCTGGAAAATATACTTCTGCACCTAAATGCCATTTGTAATAGAGTGTTGGGCAGGCAGCATTTGGAATTTCTAACCTACTGTGTCTTCTTCAATTACTCTTAACTGACCCTATTCACTTATCCTTTTCAGCCATCGATTCTAGTGTTTTGTTAAATAAAAAAATCAACCCCCTATTGAAAAGTGTGATTTGCACACCTTAAACACTACAGAATAGACAAGTACACTTAATCAGAACTGGCAATTAGTAATGCAAGCTAATATCACTATTCCACCCATTTAAGATATTTATTTCTTATTTATATTCCTTTCCACCAAGGTTTTCGCCCCTTCACCTAAAAGGTAGCCATCACTGTTTTTACAGCTGGCCTCAAGGAAGCACTTGTTTATGAATGGCTCTATTGCTTCCACTATAACTTTATGCATGTCCTCTGAAGTCATTTGGTCAAATGCCAGACTCATTTTAACATCCATAGGCAGAGTTGTCCAGTCATGAAAGCAAGGCCTCTTCCTTCCACTCAGACCCAATGCTACTCCAATGGAGCAGTCCTGGTGACTAGACAGTATTGTATCTCCCACTCCATCACTGTTCAGTGCCTTTTCCTTCTCTTCAGATTCTGGCTATCATCATGGTACTGTATACTTCCAGGTGAACAGCCTTTTCTACAGTAGACAGCACTGCTATTCTAGGAGTTACAGAGTTGTGGTTATTAAGGGATGTGTGGCTGGTAAAAATCCTTTAGTTTTAGGACTAAGAGCATCGCCAAAGCAAATATACTTTATTCCCACCAGCACCGAAAGCTTCACTGGGGACAGAGGAGAGGAGGAGTAAGAATGAATCTCCTTCACTACAATTCCAAGAGAAAACTCAATGGAACTTTCATGTACAAAACTTCATCATTTCCCTGTAGCTCTTCTGCTGTCCCTCAGCTGTAAGCCTTTGAGCTCCAACACCACAGATTCATAGATTCAAGGACTGGAAGGGACCTCGAGAGGTCATCGAGTCCAGTCCCCTGCCCGCATGGCAGGACCAAATACTGTCTAGACCATCCCTGATAGACATTTATCTAACCTACTCTTAAATATCTCCAGAGATGGAGATTCCACAACCTCCCTAGGCAATTTATTCCAGTGTTTAACCACCCTGACAGTTAGGAACTTTTTCCCAATGTGCAACCTAAACCTCCCTTGCTGCAGTTTAAACCCATTGCTTCTTGTTCTGTCCTTAGAGGCTAAGATGAACAAGTTTTCTCCCTCCTCCTTATGACACCCTTTTAAATACCTGAAAACTGCTATCATGTCCCCTCTCAGTCTTCTCTTTTCCAAACGAAACAAATCCAATTCTTTCAGCCTTCCTTCATAGGTCATGTTCTCAAGACCTTTAATCATTCTTGTTGCTCTTCTCTGGACCCTTTCCAATTTCTCCACATCTTTTTTAAAATGCGGTGCCCAGAACTGGACACAATACTCCAGCTGAGGCCTAACCAGAGCAGAGTTGAGCGGAAGAATGACTTCTCGTGTCTTGCTCACAACACACCTGTTAATACATCCCAGAATCATGTTTGCTTTTTTTGCAACAGCATCACACTGTTGACTCATATTTAGCTTGTAGTCCACTATAACCCCTAGATCCCTTTCTGCCGTACTCCTTCCTAGACAGTCTCTTCCCATTCTGTATGTGTGAAACTGATTTTTTCTTCCTAAGTGGAGCACTTTGCATTTGTCTTTGTTAAACTTCATCCTGTTTAACTCAGACCATTTCTCCAATTTGTCCAGATCATTTTGAATTATGACCCTGTCCTCCAAAGCAGTTGCAATCCCTCCCAGTTTGGTATCATCTGCAAACTTAATAAGCGTACTTTCTATGCCAATATCTAAGTCGTTGATGAAGATATTGAACAGAGCAGGTCCCAAAACAGACCCCTGCGGTACCCCACTCGTTATGCCTTTCCAGCAGGATTGGGAACCATTAATAACAACTCTCTGAGTATGGTTATCCAGACAGTTATGCACCCACCTTGTAGTAGTAGCCCCATCTAAATTGTATTTGCCTAGTTTATCGATAAGAATATCATGGGAGACCGTATCAAATGCCTTACTAAAGTCTAGGTATACCACATCCACAGCTTCACCCTTATCCACAAGGCTCGTTGTCCTATCAAAGAAAGCTATCAGATTGGTTTGACATGATTTGTTCTTCACAAATCCATGCTGGCTGTTCCCTATCACCTTACCACCTTCCAAGTGTTTGCAGATGATTTCCTTAATTACTTGCTCCATTATCTTCCCTGGCACAGAAGTTAAACTAACTGGTCTGTAGTTTCCTGGGTTGTTTTTATTTCCTTTTTTATAGATGGGCACTATATTTGCCCTTTTCCAGTCTTCTGGAATCTCTCCTGTCTCCCATGTGGTATTCAAGTATAGTGAGGTTTACTGAGAAGCAGCAAACTCCAGGAACATGATGTAATACATAGGGAGGGAGCAGACAGTTCAGATAAATAACCAAGCTGACCCTGTATAGAGGTATGACAAAATGTGGACAACTTTGGTGGCTATTTTTTCTATTAGAATTTCCATTTTTGCATGCTTGGTTATGAACAGCATCAGAAGAGAAAATGCCAAGATGCCAGGAGAAAGGCTGCTCTAGTCCTATTTCCATCCCAGTTTGGAAAATTCAAGAAACTCAGCTGCGTTAGAAAAATGTAACCAAACATTTCTGGAGACTTATCCAAAACAAGTGAGGGTTCACTTGTCACTAGTAATATGCAATTCATGGGGCACAGAGGGTTTCCAAGTCCAAATGTTTGTATTAAGATGGATCAAAGTGAGCCCTGGGAAAAGCAGGAACATCTCCCATCTGACTATTTTTGAGTCCCCCTGTTGTCTTGTGTATCTCTCTGTTCTTTGTAGTTTCTCTCCATGCCCTTTCCCAGTCTGATGTTCTCTTGTCATCATTTTGTGTTGTCTTTGCATCGCCTCACCTCTTTCCTTACATTACTATCCCCTGCTGTGCTGCTTTGTTCCTGCTCTACTTCATGTGCCATCAGTAGTGAGGTTTTAATAACCTTTGCCTCACAGCTAGCATGCAGAGTGGGAACAGAAAGCCCAGCACAGCTCCGAGGACAGCATGATAAGAAGGTGGAGTAAAGCATTTGAAAAAAGAACAGGAGTACTTGTGGCACCTTAGAGACTAACAAATTTATTTCAGCTTAAGCTTTCGTGGGCTAAAGCCCACTTCTTCAGATGCATAGAGTGGAACACACAGACAGAAGATATTTATACATACAGAGAACATGAAAAGGTGGAAGTACGCATACCAATTGTAAGAGGCCAATCAATTAAATAAAGTATTTGAGTGAACTGAGTTTCTAAAAATGGAGCCTCCTGACTGAGCAACATGGGAAACTTCAAGTTCTTAATTGTTTTGGACACGGGGAACATGAGTCCCAAGGTTCCTCACAAACCTAAGAAGCCCACAGGGCTACCCCTTTTCTACATCGATCTTCTATACACTCTCAACACAACCCCAGAATTAATTACATGGGTTTTCTTTTTTGAACCTGATATAAAAACGCAATGCAAAATTTGTCAGCATTCAAATCCTGGCTTCTGGCCCACTGGAACAAGAGGGTTAATTAACAAGTCACATAGACTGGTAATATCCAGTAGGAAGCATGGCTCAAAAAGCTGCCCATTTTTCTGGCAATAAAGAAAATAAAGACAGTAATTCTTGGAACATTAATTAACCCCCAGTATTGGTAATTACCATAAGATGAGAGTCTGCCAGCCTTGCATTAACATAAGTTGTTGCAAGTTGCTTTTGAATGGTACAGTAATGCCCAAGATACTGTGAATAAATGCTAACATTAGAGTTTTAGGACTCAAGCCCTATATCCAACAAATGCTTTTAACAGATCTTCACTCTCACTGGTTGCTTGACCAGAAGAAATTCATTTCATACAAACAAAAAAGCCAAGGAGGCATTCCACTGAGCAAGCACTTTCTTTACTCATCTTACAAATAATCTCCTGTATTCACCAACAATTTCCTAAATGAGTAGAACTGTGAGGAGAATTAAAAAAAACCCTAAGAGCCCTTGTACTCTTTGCCACCTAAGCTGGAAATAACAGAGTGGTGATTTAAAAAAAAAAAAAAGGCAAAAAAGAGCTCTGTAATAGACAGGACACTGATGACCAATTTTAAATTGAATTACACAGCCTGCTAATTTTTATGATGAGATAAAATTTCTTTGGACACTACACACTAAAATCTACACAGTGCTTTCTCCCCCACAGCCCCAACGCTCTGTTCCAAGCAACTCCTCCTCCTCTGAAACAATTGTTTTTACTAAGCAGGAACGTAATGCTCTACTAACCAAAAGACTTTTTAAAAAAAATTAAGTACTGTTAATATGGTGCAGTGAAAGATTCAGTAGAGAGGTTTACATCTATGTAGTTTGTAGTTTGTTTATTTTTGAGGCAATGCTTAATTTGGAAGCTATATATAAATCAATGGTATACAAAGAGAACATGCTTTAGGACTGCTTTTCAGTGAAATCATTTCCAGACTGAGTTTTGTAGCAGTGTAGCAGAAAAACCTGACAGCAATGTTTGTGGAACTCATCTTTCTGTTTGAGTGGCTTGGGTTTTTCTCATGGCTGTTTCCTGCAATGCTCTTACTTTGTTATATTTTAAAAGGGATTTTTTTGAGGGGTGAGGAGGTGACTTGTGATTATTTAGTGCATTTGTTTTGGTTGTGGTTTGAGTAACTATCCCAGCTTTAAGTAAGGGCAGCCCTAACAAGCAGATCCAATAAATCACATAGGAATTACTGATATGAAAAGTCACAACCAAAAATTGTAGAATATTTTCCAGTGCTCCCCTGCTCCTTTCTTTCAATGAAAATTACCAAATTAACTTATTGAAGTGGTTTCTTTATATTAAGTCTCTCTGGAGATGTTGTCCTTTCTGAAAATAAGATTAACCTCAGCCAAGTATTCTGTTTTCAGATGTCATCCTAAAATTTACATTGATTTGTTTTAAGATGGATTTCCATACTAATGCTTGGTAGTACACCTCTACTCCGATATAATGCGACCCGATATAACACGAATTCTGATATAACGTGGTAAAGCAGTGCTCCAGGGGTGGGGCGGGGCTGCACACTCCGGCAGATCAAAGCAAGTTGGATATAACGTGGTATCACCTATAACGTGGTAAGATTTTTTGGCTCCCGGGGACAGCGTTCTATCGGGGTAGAGGTGTATCTGAGTTGTACAGGTTGCATTACAGTATATTTCCAATGCGTTACTCTGATTGCAGAGGTGACAGACAAAAAGGACCAAGGTTCCTTCAACAGACAATAAAAAATACATGCAGTTCCTTGAGACTTTTTTTTAAGTTTCCGGAGGGGGGTGGGAGGGAGATCAGATACATATAAAAGTTTAACACACTTACATTTATCCACATGGAGAATTTCCACTGAAGTCAATGGAATTTTTGCATGCAAATCAATGGCAGGAAAATGGTCTCTTCTACTATATTTACAAAGTTATACTTTCAGGGTACTGTTTTCTACATAGCATATAGCAAGAATTTCAGCTGACACACAAAGTAGTAAAATAAAATATCAGGAAAGAACTGGAATGAATATGGCACGGAGAAAGAATTTTACATTTGTGCTTTGAATTTCTTTATAAATTGCTAGATGAAGGGGGAAATATAGTTCCTTATTTTATGATACCAAGTGCTTATTGGTATATTTACCCATACTTTATAAACATATCAAGATGTGACATTCACACTTGTTTTTATTCTCCTGAGAAAGGAAGACAGGTTTTTATTCCAGAGAAGTTGTATAAATAAAACTGAACATAGATTAAATTGGGGATTTTAAAAAATTTATGCCACAGTTTAAAATGATGTTAAACACATTACAAGTTAGGACACAATTAAAGATGAGATTGGACTCTCAAACAAAGATACACAGATTTTTACAAGAAGCAAAACAGGATAATCCTTTTAAAAGAAGTTTAATAAATACCCAAGAGATTTTTAAAAAGAATGAATTTCATGCTTCTGAAACTGAGCAGCTAACAGCAGGTGCTGGTAGGCAGACACTGTACAAGTTTGCCTATACAGCTTTGTCAATGCACCTCAAGACCTCTACTTACCATCTCACTTCTGAACTATGCTGCAGCAATCAGCTAATTTGGCTGGATCCTGAAATCCTCGCTTAAGCAAAGAGATCACAGAAAGCCTTTTCCAGCTCCCATTGGCCCCAAGAAAGCAGAACTTATCCCAATGCATAATGGAAGAGTCCTACACTATTAGAAGTCAGTCACTGAAGACGTAGCTTTTTCTAAAATGAGACTAACAAACTTTTCTGGAGCTTTCTTCTCTCCTCCCAGAGCAGCAGTGCAGAACTCAAACACTCTTAAGAGGATTTAAATCAGAACAACATTTTCTTTCAATTGCAACTATTGAATGCATTCAAAATTTGTTAGAAGAGCTAAGTGCAGCAATATGGTATTTTATAGTTAGTCACTTAATTATTCATTCTGGATGTAAGGAACAGAGCATGTTTAAAACAAGTTCCAGATGGTAAGAGCAGAAAGTAGAAATAAATCAAAATTTATAAAAATAAAAAATTTGTTTTCTGTTGCCATAATTTAATCTATAATATTTTGAAACTGCCTTTAGATTTTAAATTATCTCAGAGCATTTTGCATTAATAGTCTTCTGAATTTTTGGCAATTTGGAGTTTATTGGGTTGTTTTTCATAAATAATCAAATGTGTTTATATTAGTTACATATCAAACACTGACCGAATTCTTATTACAAAAGATAATATTTAAAAAGGAATACAATGAAATGAAGTCCTGAAAGGTCAAATGTTTGATCACAGTGAATTTATTATCTTAAATGTACCTAAATATGTGAGAGGCGCTGCATGCCTTTCTCAGAAAAAAATTCCCATTTACTATTCCTACGTAAGTAGAGGATTGGGCTCAGAGATGATCCAAGTGTGCAACTATAATGAGAAAATAATGAAGGAGGAACCTAACCAAAAAGGTATAAAGAGATGGTTGGGAAGAAGAGCAAAGGAACCAGCTCTCCCTGCCCTTTTCTCTCCCCCCTCTCCTAAAAGTAAAGTGACCAGAAGAACTATTCAGGAATGTAACCCTGAATGTTGGATTTTTTTAACAGTGATAAGAAAATGTTCCCAATCTCATTATATTGTTTTATTCCATTTGTCTGCTTCAGAATAAGTTTGGTTTTTACGAAGCAAACACTATAATGGCAGACATCCAATCTACAACTGTGGGATACACTTTTAGATATCGACAAGGGCTCATGTGGACAAGCTAAGGGTGGATTAGAACAAATCATCTGTTCATACTTCCGACAGCAACACCACGTTATCATAGCTCTTCCAGCTTTATCATCTACTCTACATAACAGTCAACAGTTTCATTTGAAGCTGCCACTTTCATTAACTTAATCAAATGTCACATACCAACATAACCCACAGTAACTTTTTTGCTTAGCGTAAAACAAGCCTTAACAGAACTACCACCAATACACAAATAAGCACAATGTAACCAGCCAATCACCAAATTTAAATATACATGTCCTCTGCTTTTATTTCTTTCACTAACATATTGGACAAACTAAATATACTGCATATAAAGACAAAATTCTTCTTTCATTTACACCGGTGCATTTCTACTGAAGTCAACAAAGATGACACTGGTGTAACTAGAAGAATTTGACCCTAATCCAAAAATCAGACTTGCCTCACTATGTCACATTATTCACATGTTTCCTCAGCTTACCTATATCATGCAGCAGCAATAGAAAGAGAAAACCCTAAAGGTACGTCTACACTGTACACCCATTACATCAATGTGTAGAGTACATTCGCTGCACGCCCCACAGCATGGGTATAAACAGAAGCATAGATGGTGAGGCACTTCTTAGGTGAGTAAAGACACACCTGATCTCTGTGGGTATGTACCCTACACAGCCCTCTACACAACCAAGCAGTGCCTCCCCCATCTACACTGCTAAAAACAATTATGTACGGTCCTGCTGTCTCCCCGTTGCCAAAGTCCTTTCCTGCTGCCTCCCTCCTGCCAAATCCTTTCACTGATGCATGCAACTACATGTCTCAGTGTGGATGCAGTTGCTTTTCATTGCAGCATGTAGCTACACATACCCTACATGCTGCCACCAGCAGTGTGCAGTGTAGATGTACCCTAAGAGGAACACTATTGACAATGAACATATAAGATGAAAGGAGAGCATAAAATAATCATTTTGCCCCTCCCAAACATTTCAGAAACAGGTTTCAGAGTAGCAGCCGTGTTAGTCTCTAAGGTGCCACAAGTACTCCTGTTCTTATTTCAGAAACAGTGAGTCAAATTTTCAATTTTCAGTTATAGTGATGTATATTTGTGGTAACTCCATCAACTTCACAGGAGTTATTCCAGATTGAAATCACAGTTGCCACAGACCATAATTCAGCCCGACTCATCGAACCTGCACACCCCATGGGGGAGTTTTGTCTAAGTAAGAACAGAACAAGCATTTCGGGAAATAAGTAGCAGTAGCAATTATTTGTAAAAAAAAGTGGTTGAAGAACTTCAGCTGGTGTAGAAACAGATCCTGCAAACAGTACCTCAGTCATGGTACTATTGAAATTGATGCAGACTATTCATGTGAGCAAGGGTTTAAGGGTTTGCAAAATCAGGCCCTGTCTGACAGGATAAATATACCTTCAGTCATTACAGATATATATTATGTAAATTCAGCCTTGCTTTCTCTTTACTTTTGCATTCATGACTTATTCAGTCACTTCCCAGCACATGGGAAAGGACATACTGAATATCGTCAACTATGCTATAATTACATATTCTTCTGTTTAATTTTCCATATATGACTCAATGTGAAGGGAAGGGGAAAATGCTCACTGTAATAGAATAATAGACTAAGTATATTTGGAAAGAAGTATATTAGCCAAAGCCTAATATCTTAATTCTTCTCCAGCATATAATGCTGTGTTTACTGCAAGGTCAGTTAAGTTACTATAAGGGATTTTTAATGAAAACAATTATAAATTTAAAATAACTGTGTTTAAAGCATTTAACAGCCACTAAGGTCAAGTGATTACAGCAGTTACAAGACCCGTGGGACATGTTCACACCAAAACAAAGTGAATAAATTACCTCAGCTGGCATGTGTAATCACTAAGTGACCACAGAGGCTATTCAGTGCACAAGCCCAGAAGAGTTTCATGCAAAACCAATAATGAAAATTTATCAGTCAAGGGAAAAAAGCATAAGAATTAGCAAAAGCTATGTATGCTATAGACTACATAACTATAGGGAGCAGAAGACATGATGTGGAAGGCAGAGTTTGATGAATGGTGGACCAAGGCTGAAAAACACAACAGGCACAGGAAGAAGAGCTGACATTAATGAAACAAGTTTGGAGAGAGAATATCTTCTATTGCAGTGTTTCTCAACCTTTTTGATACCAGGGACTGGCTTGCTGCTTTCCTAAACTGTGCAGTGAGATCTCAGGGACCGGCACTGGTCCATGGACCAGTCATTGAGAAACACTGTTATATTGGACCAATTTCTGTTGGTGAGAGAACCTGAAGAAAAGCTCTGTGTAGGCTTGAAAGCTTCTCTCTCTCTCACCAACAGAAACAGGTCAAAAAAAAGATATTACCGTACCCAACTTGTCTCTCTAATATCCTGGGACCAACACAGCTACAACACTGTGACAGCATACCCCATAAGGCTTTATGGGGGGGGGCGAGTGCTTATAAATGTATGTATGACATAACTGGAATATGTTTTGTGCTGCCTGTGCCATGTAATATATCTCCATAAAGGTTATGGTCTACTATATCTATTCATCCTATTTGTACAGATATATCATTTTCTACTTGAGGTTAAGAATATGGGCTGTATGCTTACTTGGTTTCTAAGTAAGCTTTGTGAGGCATTTGGTCAGCTTCTTTAGGAAGGAATTCACCAGGTTAAGTACCTGATCAGGAAACACTTGGGGAACAATGCATCTTGGAATGCTCCAATCCACATAAGAAGTCTTCCTGGAGACATGCAAGATACCATGTGAACAATGGCTTCGGCCTGTAAAGACTGAGTCATGCAGGGACATGTGACTTGCCCAGGTGAATCCAAAACTCCATCTTGGAACTAGACTTTGCATAGGAGGGAGGAGGGGGGTCACCACCCACAAGAGAGAGTCTATTTAAACCCATGGGAGACCCCTCCATTTTGTCTTCAGCTGGCTAAGGAAGGAGCCTCTCCACCCCCACTCCCCCAAGATACTTGAAGGGAACTGGAACAAATGACAGTAACTACAGGAGGTGTGAGTGATTGCTGGACCCAGGCTAAAAGGAGATTAGCCTGTAAAAGGGAGCATTCTGGAACTGGTGAGGAACTTATCTGTATTTAGTTTGATTAGACATAGATTTGCACATTTTATTTTATTTTATTTTGCTTGGTAACTTACTTTGTTCTGTCTGTTACTACTTGGAATCACTTAAATCCTACTGTCTGTATTTAATAAAATCACTTTTTATTTAATAATTTACTCAGAGTATGTATTAATACCTGGGGGGAGCAAACAACTGTGCATCTCTCTCTATCAGTGTTATAGAGGGCGAACAATTTATGAGTTTGCCCTGCATAAGCTTTATACAGGGTAAAACAGATTTATCTGGGTTTAGACCCCACTGGGAGTTGGGCATCTGAGTGCTAAAGACAAGCACACTTCTGTGAGCTGTTTTCAGGTAAACTTGCAGCTTTGGGGCAAGTGATTCAGACCCTGGGTCTGTGTTGGAGCAGACGGGAGTGTCTGGCTCAGCAAGACAGGGTGCTGGAGTCCTGAGCTGGCAGGGAAAACAGGAGCAGGGGTAGTCTTTGCACATCAGGTGGCAGCTCCCAAGGGGGTTTCTGTGATCCAACCCATCACAAACACCACTGCATATATTAATGACGCAGATAGGTAGGACCCAAACCTAAATACCTTATGCAGCCAAAACACCCACTGAGTCCAGCAGGCATTTCAGGTGCACAAAAATTAAGAGAGTCATAAGGCAAAACGAAGGACTCAGTCCTGCATACAAAACTCTTAATCAAGTAAAAATGGGGTAGGATATTAATCTCTTGACTTTGGCTTAGGTTTTTCTGCCAAAAGGGTGTGTTTTTATAATGGGACAACCAATGTACATTAGCAATCCCTCTAAAATCCTCATGGAGCAAGGCCCTGTAGTTTTACCACAAGATAAATTAGACCAGGTCAACCACAGGTGGGAGTATACTGTTGACCTGACCTAGCTACCTTGCAGTGAAAACTACAGGTGGCTGGTTTCACACCAGGATTTTACAGCAGAATCACTAACCTGCGTTAGCAATCCTGCTGTACAAAACCCTTTTCTGCGATATACCCATAGGCTTTGATGGGAATTCTGTGTGCAGAAAGGTTTTGGGAACAGGCCCTAACAGACAGGATGGGATGAATAGCTAAGACAGAATGAGAGACAAAAGGAATACCATTGTGCAGAAGTGAGAATAAATCTTAAGAATAGGAAACAGAAGATGATTTGCTCACCTCTAACATATGTAGATATTTCTATGCCCCCATTACTACACTATCTGAGCATCTCACTATTTTTATTATATTTCTCCTTACAACACTTTTATGAGATAGGGCAGTGATATTATCCCCATTTTACAGATGGCGAACTGAGGCTCAGACTGACTAAGGGAGTTAGATGCCTAACTCCCGTTGAAGCCATTAGTAGTTAAGTGCTTAAATGCCTTTAAAATTCTGGCCCCAAGTGACTTGCTTAAAGTCACACTGCTCTAATTCCAGGAGAGGAGAAGCAACAGATCCACACTGGCAGGGCATGTAATGGAGGAGTGCCACCTATATGGAATACCCACCACCACCACCACCACCTCACCCTATACAAGCACCTTTGCGGATGCTCGCTATAGAGATGGAGAGCAGCAGGCGGGGCAGTGCTCAGGGCATGGCCTTTCTCCATGGTTTCATGGTGATATTTTTCACAGTAGCCACAGAGGGGAGAGGTGGCTACACACTAGGCAGGAGAGATGTGTTGCCCAGTCACTCTTCCCCCACCTTCTTCCATAGGGCCATTCAGTTCTTCTATGCACTGCGTAAATAAAGGGGAGTGTACAGGCACGTCCCAAGGAGAGTAGGGAAATTTCATCACTGTGAGGTATGACAGAAAGCAAGACAACAGATCACCTAAAAGAAAGTTAAGAATAACTGCAACCATTATATGGTGGGGAAAAAATCATTTGCAGCCTCATTCTAATATGCAAGCAGAGTGGCAGGTATTGTTTTGTGTATGAAGTTACAGGTGGACTCTATGGACTACCAAAACCAGAAAGAAATACACTAGAGATCTCCTTTAAACATGCGAGGGAAATATAGATGTGCAAGGGCAAATCATATGCCTAAGATTTCTCATATGCTCTCACTGCTCAAGACTACAGAATCTGGCCTATTAGACATATACGCCACACCAACCTCTACCAGCCCTGTGTGTGTGTGTGTGTGTCTGTGTGTGTATACACATATACACACATATACAAACACACACACACACATATATATATACTAAAAAATCCCTTAAATAAATATTGGAGGCTGGAACGTATCTATTCAGTGAATGATAACATATGTAATTAATGTTAACCACAGAGCAATATGAATAAAGGTACTAAGCTATACACATGTAACTCCTGCACACATATACTAAGCATGTACACGAGGGGCTTATGTGATGAAATCGAATTATAATAATTAATTGTCAAAAAAAGGGGTATCAATATGGAACAATGAAAAAATTTACTTGTGCTGGCTTCCGGCAGCGCAGATTGGCATCTTCAAATAAAGTGCTGTATCTCAGCACTATTCTTATCAAGATACCACTATGGTATTTTGGAGTAATGACTCAATATTTAGACACTGCACTGAGCTCCATCCATGGTGGATACTTGGGTCTATGGGCTCAGGACAGCAAATCCTTCCAAGAGCAGCCTGCCACACAAGGGGTCTGAAGACTGAACCGTCTTTAACAACAGTGCTTCCTACTTCCCTAGTGGGACTGGCTCGTTTGGGGGGGGGGGGGAGCATATTCAATCTCTTTTGAAACCATGTATCCCCTGCATACGTCTGTGCATATGGACTCCAGTTTTGACAGGCCTTTGTGGAGGCTGCACAAAAAGTGATGGCTCTTTGTATGCTCCTCCTCCTATACTCCCACATAAGCTCCTGTCACAATCTGACCCTGTACTAACACTGTTGCAGAAAGGGATGTGTTTTGAACCATTTGAATACACTAGGACTTTCTAATCATAAGGGTGGTGAGGCATAATTACAGCAGGGTGGCTCTGAGGAATACTAGAAGCCATTGTAACCAGTATACAACAGCCAGAGGAGGGGCAAATATTCTTAAAATGAGACAAAGAACTATGAGACATTGAAAGCAAGTGGGGGAAAGGGAGTAAGAAAGTATAAATGCACAAGACAGGGAGAGGAAAAGCAAGGAGGAGGGTGAGAAAGGCAAAGGATGTGGAAGGAAAGCTCTTTTGTTTCTTTTTATGAACCAAAATAAAAGTCCTCTCTCATCTCCCTAAGAGCCAAGAGAATCCAATGGGATTTAATGATGCTATTAACGGCCTTTAGAGACGCGGTCATCACACAGCAGCAGCTGAAAGAGAGTGCAATGACTGGGGCACAGTGCAATGACTCAGCCATGGTTTTAAAAGCTTTTATATAATGCTGCAGATTTATTTTGGAAAGGAAGAGATTTTGGAAGACCTGCTTGCTCTGTTGGGCCATCCTAGCATCTTTAATACCCCTAGTGCAAACAGTGACATGGCAACACATAACTGGCCGCATGATGTCGTATGTAACAATGATGCCTGGCACATGGGAAAATCCATTCTCCTGAGTATAACCTACTCGCTGCAACCTGCCCCATTCTTAGGGAGCTGCTGTTATTCTCTTAATGACCCACCAGTATCAACTGATCACTAGGACACACCTGGCAAATTCACCAGTGCAATAGGTGCTTCCATCTGGGAAATTCCAGAGCATAGCAGGAGTCGGCAGTCAAAGAGTTAAAATGGCAGCCCTCCTTTATCTGAAAGGTGCACTCAATTCAGTAATCACAACCACATACTGTGTAGTACAACCCTTTGAAACTGCCCCTACCAGTGGTGGCAAAAGGGTTTTTTTGGCTGCAGACCCAGAGTTACAGAAATGCCAGCTGCCAGTGGGACGTACTGTGTGCACACATCCAGTCCCACCCTTACAGTGTACACTGCCGCATAGCTCCTGTACCCTTGCCTTGGAATGACAGAGGTCCCACTCCCAAGATAATGCAGTGATAAAGCAAAATATCTCAATTCATCTTTAATTAACACGATCATATTAGACAGAGCACATCACATAGGAACAACTGAAGCAGGGGTTGTGGAGGTGGGGTCTCCAAGTGCTTTAATTCAATTAGAAAGCAGTGAGTGACACTTGGACAGAAAAGGTTAATTGGGGTCACCAAAATGCAATAATTCCTTACCTAACCAGTCATTAAACTTCTTAACCTCGGAGGGCAGTCCCAGCTCGGTGAAATCGCCTGTGTGGAGAAGGATGTCCCCATAAGGCATCTGGATGCCATCTGTTCTGGAGTGTGTGTCTGAGACGCAGACAAATCGCGTGTGGCCCGTTGGTTTTGGAGTGTCATATGGGATAGGGTCGACCCTAAAGCAGACACATAACAGAGCCCATAACAGTTACATGGGTTACAACCCTCACATGCATTACTTTAAATATGAACATAAATCTATAGACACAAAGTGCTTAGGGAGAAAACTGTGGAAGATCAGAAATGTCCTGTTGTCTAGGACTCCATAATGCAGCAGCATGAACAACCCAAAAGGTAAACACTTTCCTGACAGGAAAACAAGACCGTCAAAAATTATACATGATATGGCCTGCCCAGCACCAAGTCCTGATATTAACAGCAATGAAGAAATCAGAGAACATGGATTCTAGAGATGTATAATCCAGTCAGACCTTTTTCACTCAACCAATAGCAGGGGTCGGCAACCTGTCAGAAGTGGTGTCCGAGTCTTCATTTATTCATTCTGATTTAAGGTTTCACATGCCAGTAATACATTTGAACGTTTTTAGAAGGTCTCTTTCTATAAGTCTATAATATATAACTAAACTATTGTTGTATGTAAAGTAAATAAGGTTTTTAAAATGTTTAAGAAGCTTCATTTAAAATTAAATTAAAATGCAGAGCCCCCTGGACCGGTGGCCAGGACCCGAGCAGTATGAGTGCCACTGAAAATCAGCTCTCGTGCCACCTTTGGCATGCGTGCCATAGGTTGCCTACCCCTGCAATAGATGCTACCACATATCTTATTAAATGACCAAGTGCATGGGCCATTAAATAACCTCACTGCCAGCTGGGCCAGAATAGTTTCCTAATAGGCTCGATCCTGCAAGAGACTGAGCAACAGGATTTCAGTCAAGCTAAGCACTAAGCTACATGCTTAATGTTAAACACATGAATAGCTCCACTGACTTCAGTAGGACCAGCCACATGCATACAGATAAGCACACGCTTAAGTGCTTTGCTGGTGCTCAATACCTTGCAGGATGGAACTGAATGAAAGGAAAAAAGGTGAACAGCCAGCATAAGAATAAAATTGATTTGTTTTTAAAAAATGCCTTCCGTTTTAGTAATGTGATGTGTTATCTGTAAGAGAAATAAGACAATTAATAAGAAAACATAAAGCCTAGTAGCGTTCCTCTTTATTTTTTTTTAAATAGGCATATATATCTATTTATGTCCTGAGCTGTGTGGCGACCTCCACGCATAGTTCCAAATTCTTTGTTGGTGTAAATTGGCAGAACATCGTTGAAGTCTACGGGGTGGTGCCAGTTTATGCTGGCTGAGAATTTGAACCACACAGTGAAAATGTCACAAGAAGAACTGATAAATAACAGAACTATGTAATATAAAACAAGATACATAGAACAATATCCCACAAGATCATATCCAGAAAGTATGTAACGGAACATTCTACTGAGTCACATACTATATGGAGCCAAAGGATCTTGTACAGAACTCTGAAGATTTTTAGATCTTTATTCTCACTATTGCTTCCTAATCCAGACTCAGGTGACGTGTGATGTAAAGTGTGGGTTTGTGTGTTCATTAGCTGTCCCTCCCCATCCTCAGTGAAGTCTAAGATCAGTGTAATCTAGGGAAAGTTGCAGCAGTGTAACTATGCTGATGTAAACCGCTATCTTTGATACTTAAATAGTCCCCATCACTGAGTGAATTTAGACTCACAACAGCCCTGTGAGTTAGGGAAGTGCTATTACCCTACTTTACAGGCACAGCGATTAAGTGACTTGCCCGCAGTCACACAGGAAGTCTGTGACAGATTAAAGTATTGAATAGGTGTCCTTCAAGTCCTGGAGTACTACCCCAACCACTGGACAGAGCATATCCTTCCTTTCTTAAAGGGAACAAACCATCCCAGTGCAAAACGGGGCACGTACTAGTGCAACTTACCCTGACAACCTATTGGGATAAACTTCAGTACCGCAAACCTCATTTTACACTGGTGCAGCCTATCTACACTTGGGGCTTGCACTACCGGTAGCATAAATACATTAGTGCAAAAGACAAACTGCTGTATAGACAGGGCCTTAATGGAAGAATACCCTAGCTAGTATTTTTTTTACTACCAAGAATTTATTTACTTTATCTCATATACTACAAAACATTTCCTGAATAGTGCCCAAGAGCTACAAAGATGGGTGTGCTAGGAATGGATAGATCACATTGCTACACACTGAAGCACAATCATAAATAACTAGGCCTAAACCACAGTTCACTTGTCATATAAATGAATCGAGTTTTTGTTGCATTTGTTCACTGATTTGCTAATTTGTAAAATTCAGTCATTCATAAAGTACCCCCCAGGTTCTGGTGCAAATCAGTGAGGTTCAATTGTATTTAGTTGAATTTATTTGCCTGGTCTTTATTTTGCAAGTTGAATGAGGTGGGAAGGAGCTGTTTGGTATGTAACTTGGACTTGTTCCTGTATTTTTTTTTAGTACTGCAAATATTTGTTTTCCCAAAAAATAAAATAATGAGCAGATTGTATGATTATATGGCCCTGTAGCAGGGTGGACACCTGCTCCTGCCTGGAAGGGTCTGAGATAGCCCAGGGAGTAGGCAGTGTGAAGGCTGAGCTGATTAGGGGAAGTGGCTGCAGCTGGGGCCATGCCCCAAACAGCTTCAGCAGGCCCTATAAAGGCTGGGAGCCAGGCGCTCAGGCCAGAGTCTCTTTCTGAGTGCAGAGAGAGAAGGGCCCGGCTTAGGGTTACCATATTTAAAAAATAAAAAAAGAGGACACTCCACTGGCCCTAGCCCCGCCCCTTTCCCACCCCGGCTCCGCCCCTTCACCACCCCTGCCCCAACTCCGCCCTTTTCCCACCCCTTCCCCAAAGTCCCCACCTAACTCCCCCTCCTCCCTCCCAGCCACGCGAAAAGGGCTGCCCGAGCGCTATTGGCTTTACGGTTTGCCAGGCAACCTCCAGACCCTGCGCCCCCGAGGGCAGCTGGAGCCCGGGAGGGGAAGCACCCAGCCGGGGGCGCAGGGTCTGGAGGCTGCCCGGCAAACCATGAAGCCAGTAGCACTCGGGCTTCGGGCAGCCCCCTTGACTCCGGGCCCCAGCCGCCGGCCGGGCACTTCTCCTCCCCGGCTCCAGCTGCTCTGCTCCGGCGGTGCAGGGTCCGGAGGCACGGGGGCTGCCCGAAGGCGGTAGCGCTGGCTCGGGCAGCTTGGCTCTTAAACAGAGCCGAAGTCTGAGTCCGGGGAGGAGCAGAGCAGCCGCGGGAGAGGAAGTGCCCGGCCGGTATTTTTCCTGGACATGTTCGGCTTTTTGGCAATTCCCCCCGGATGGGGGTTTGATTGCCAAAAAGCCGGACATGTCCGGGAAAAACTGGACATATGGTAACCCTAGCCTGGCTGCAGGAAGCTAGACATAGGGTACCTGTAGTGGAGAAGGGCTGGGGACAGGCTGAGGAGCTGGGGAGCTCCAGCCTGGATAGCCCCAGGCTGCGGCCTAGCGGAAGGCCAAGTGGTACTGGGGGTCGCAGAGGGTAGCCCAGGGCTAGGCCAAGGCAGCAGGTTCAAACCCGCCTTGCCAGTGATGAGTGGCCTATACTGCAGTCTGCCCCAAGGAGTGGGGGCTAGTTGGTGACTGGCAGTGGCCTAGGGCTGAGGCAAGGTGGGGCTAGTGGGTGGGGGTACCCTGGGGGGGGGAGACCCAGATCTGTGGGATACTGCCAGGGGACAGCGACCCAGAGCAAGGGGTACCAGGGGTCCTGGGAGGGACACAGGGGCCAGAAGTAGGGACAAGGCGGATCACCGGCCTGCAGAGGGCGCTCCAGATGCTGGACGAGCTGATTCCCCGGAGTAACCAGTAGGGGGCGCCGCAGGGGTGAGTCCGGACCCTTACAGGCCCATATAACTGGTTATCACCGTGGGTTTAATTGGAAACCCAAAAAGAAATCCTAACTCCAACAAACAATTAATGGGTTTTTCGCCACAAGGGTTAGAAATTAATAACGCTTTTACCACAGAGAAAATTCACTAATCCACTGAGATCACACTGGCAACGTGGGCAGAACTGTGATTATAAGCAATAGTGCTTTCTTATTTGGCATCTTCCTTCCCATTACTGAGGCTAAATTGAAAACTTTGAGATATATATTACCAAGTAAATACATGGGTCTCTGCAGCTACAGTCTTATCAACATCTCTTCTTCTAGGAATGTTTCCCCCAGACAATACAAGAAATGAACTTCTGCTTTCATTGCTGTAGCATACTTTGTTCGGGTATGTCTGCATTAGAGATGAATAGCATCATCGGATCTTGTGGCATCCACTTTTGCTTGTAAACATTTTTCCCTGCTCCCTCCAGCTCATTCCCAAACATGCTGGTTGTTTCAAGATCTGCTCTGCTACAGGCAATCCCATCAAAGCATATTATTGGAGACTGGCTTATGGTTATTTTCTATGCATGCAATAACTAACCCAAAGAGCATAACAAAATCCAAATTCATTATGAGCCTTTCTTCTCTTTGTGAGTACTATAATGTTGCTGCATAGCTTTTCCTCTGGATTGGCGCTTAATTTCCTCGGTTATTAAGCAATGCTAGTTTACTAAATATCTGAAACTAAACCACTGCAGGTTCTTATACCCAGCCCATCAGATCACCTGACAAGCTGAATATTTCAACATCCTCTTCCACCAACAGAGGCTTAGGAAAGATGGTGTATTGCTAGCCCTGGCAGCTGAAGTTCTCTATTTATCCACAGCTACAGCACAAGCCGCAGCAATGCAAACTCCCCCTGCATCACAATGCCAATGAAACTCTCAACTAACTCCTTGAGTAAGAAACTCATCACACTCCATATCCATTCAGTCCTTGGTCTGTCCACTGATGTGCATACTTGTTCATTAGGATCTGCACTGAAACCACTTCACACTAGCCACTCAGGGCATGTCTACACTGAGACAAAAAAAGGCTGTAGCTGGCCCAGGTCAGCTGAGTCAGGTTTACACGGCTTGGGCTCCAGGGCTGTAAAACTGCTGTGTAGATATTCGGGCTCAGGCTGGATCCTGAGCTCTAAGAACTTGCGAGGGTGAGGGATCTTTTATTCCTGTGTAGACATACCCTCAATGGCCATAGGATAACAGATTTCAGGCTGGGATTTTTAAAGGAACCAAGGGAGTCGTATCCAATTCACAGTGAAATCCAATGGGAGAGGGTATCAGAGGGGTAGCCGTGTTAGTCTGAATCTGTAAAAAGCAACAGAGGGTCCTGTGGCACCTTTGAGACTAACAGGAGTATTGGGAGCATAAGCTTTCGTGGGTAAGAACCTCACTTCTTCAGATGCAAGTCATGGGAGAGGGGCATTTAATTCCTTAATTCCTTAATTAATCACTACCAACCTGAGCCATATTAGAACCAAGGACTGAAAGGAGAAAGGCTCTGTTTTCCTTTATCAATTCCTTGAACCACTCAGCACCCTGTCCCCAGGTTTTGAATAAAAAGATCCCAGCTGGCAGAATAAAACACCTTGAAGATTATTCCACTGTCACATCTGGAAGGGGAGAAGGAATGGCAAACACATTTCCAATTTTGTGAAATACAGCCTGACACTGCATGATTTTACTGGGCAGCCATAGCTTTCTTTTAACAAAAATAAATAAAGCATATTATTTTTTTCACATGTGCATCTGTTTTGATTAATATGGTAACCAGGTAATACAAAGCACTGTGTGTGACCAAAAGCAGCACGTATTCACACCCTACACACTACTGTAGTAATATTTATACAAAATATGCCTTGTGAGGTATCATTTGAAAACTAACACATTGATCATCAATATTCTTGTGTAATGTATGTATGAAATGCATATTAAGAGTTATGAGCATAAGATGAAATTATGAGTACAACCTGTGGAGTGGGTCAGCCAGTTTCTCAAAGACAAAGGACCAGCTGACTCTACTAGCCAGCTGTTATCAAAGTTGACTGGCAATCACCTGTCAAGTGGCCATTCTTTGGCAATGGAGGGGGCAGGAAAAGATCGAGCTGCATTTCAGAATAATAATATGGGACCTCTTTCACCACAAGACTCCATGTCTTCTTCCTCCCAGCGGGAATGAACTTAACTAGTGGTAACCCTCAGGAAAATGCCTTTCAAAAGGGTGAGTGGACTATAAAAGTGAGAGGCAAAAATACCCCAGGATCTCTCTCTTTCTCTCTCTCATCAATTATACCTAAAACAACAAAGGAACTGGCCCTTTGACTTTGCGGGCAGCTCCTGACCTGAGAATTTGTTGCTGGGAACATGTGGTAAGGATTTTACCTTGAACCAAGTCTAGCTTGCTAAATGTTAGCTACTAGGAAGCATTTTATCTTTATTTTTCTTGTAACCATAATACCTTATATTTGTGCTCACTTAAAATCTCTCTCTCTCTGTAATTAAATAAACTTGTTTTATTTTTAATCTAAACTAATCCAGTGCTGTGTTTAAAATGAACTGTTTGGTAACTCCAGTTAAAAGTATCAAATTGTTGAATATTGACCCTTTACTGGGGCAATGGACCTTTAATATCTGAACTGTCCAGGGAAAGGCAAGGAAAAGGTTTTGGGAAAATTTGGGACTAGGAGTCACTTTGCAAGTAGTAAGCAAAGCTGATAAAAGCCGGAGTTATGACTGGAGTGTTGCTGCTGAGGTCAGAGTTGCTGGACCAGGGTTGCAGCTATACACAGACTCAGGGTGTGACCTGCCTACTGGTAGGCTGCTTGTGAGCAGCCCTGGTTGGAAGGTACAACAGCAAAGCATTGAGAGGCACCCAAAGGTGCGGGGCAGCCGGTGACACAACCCCTCACCAGTCTGGACTGCATCCCAGAATGTGACACTAGGGTAAAAATTTTAAAGCACCTAGATGACATACGAGCCTACGCCGCATTTTCAAAATGAATCTAAGTGACTTAGATGCTTTTCACATTTTTTTCCTGAGAATTCTAGAGTGCTCTATGCCCAATTAATGATATCCCATTAGATACCTGACCATCAAATGCTTTCTAAGATTAAGAAAAGTAATGGTAAATTCTGCACACTCTGGGGTAACACATATGCGAAATAAAAACTATGACAACACATTTTACGAATCAGAAGCAATAGGGGGTATGTATATTATGCATAGACCCTGCCCCCCAAAACAACTGCCCAATTTAAAATAAGGTGCTTTTACCGTCAGCTTTCCAGCTCTAACCTCCTGCCCTATAGAAGACCCCTTGTCTAAAGGCTCCTCATTACACTAATATATTAGCTTGAGAAGTGTGGAAATGAGCAGAGTTGTGGGTGGATGGGTCCATCACCATCTATATAAAGCTACCTAAGCCAATATGGCAGCCCTGAGCAAAGCACAGTAGCTTATGGAACTACATTGACAAAAGGCCACACGGGGGCCAGGAGAGCTAGGTGTCAGCGTAGAGGCAGGTCTTCAGCCTGCCACAACGTACGTTGCAGCAGGTGAGACTAGCTTCCACAGTACTAATGCAGCTGACTAGATATTCTGTGGTGGCTTCATTTACATTTTAAAAATTAATGTGTTACTGAAAATGAAAATAAATACTGCAATCATTGCAACATCCCCTGTGTAATGATTTTCATATTAAATTTATTTTGCATTGTTTCTAAATTTTCAGTTTGGGATATGCCACAAATATTTTAGTGACAATGCACAACTGCGCTGCAGAAGTTATCAAGGGGGAAAGCTAGAGGTTTTGGCAGCTAGATGGGAGACGATTGGAGCCTTTGGCACATGGGGAGGCATGAGACATTGAACAGTGGGATAAGTACATTAGCTGGATGTTTCTACTCAGTAGTGAAATAGTTAATGTTGACATGTAGTCATCTCTCGATTTCAGACCAACGTCTCACTGAAATGAAATGGGGCAGTCCAGATTTCTGAGAGCTAGTGTTGCAGGCTCTCTGCAGAATGAGGGGCAGAGAGCACGGCATCAGTTAACTTTGAAAACAGAACCATATGTATCTTCACTACCAGGAAGGCTGTCTTCCCGCCCCTTTTGGTGTGTGGAGAAGCCAATCCCCAAATCCCCTCCCCACCAATTATGGAAGATTTCCTGGGACGCTGCAACTTCTGCCTGGCAGAACTTCCAGTCTTCTCACTGGGAATACCCCACATAGAGAATCATGCAGGTAGGTAAAACATTTACACACATCACACACACAAATTTTATTTGTCCTATCAGGCATTTTTTAACACAAATTTTAGCAGCAATATTATTGTGTACAGTCTACTGCTCTTAAACTGCCTTTGTTGGTTTTGCTACAGGGGATCAACTTTGGGGCCACCATAAAGGATCTTGAAATTTTACCCTTTTCCAGATCTGCTGGCTGTGGAAATGGATATTGGCCATGCCTCTATTATATGTTATGTGTCACCAAACAATTTTTTTTTCTAGATGAGTTTCTCCACTGGAGTAGGTCTACATCTGAATTTTTAGTCGTGCTTTAAACACATTAATTAATATATGTTAATTAATGCAATTGTAAATTCTGGTGTAGACCAAAACCATTTGTTACTAGTCAATCTTAACTGTAGGCTACAGCAACAAAAAATAGAGCCTAGCAATCAGCAACACACATTTGTCTCCTGGTACAAACATTTGTGTAATATCTATACTAGAATTTACAATGGTGTTAGTTAATATGTGCTAAGCATTTGTTAAAAGGCAACTAAAAAATTCAAAAATGTCACCTTCGTTCGCAAAAGTAACGTTCACACATGTTTCTGTGGGTCATTTAGAGGGGTAATAAGTTAAATATCATATATTAAAACACAGCTGTGTTATTAATATTAAGTAAACATTTTAATCAATTACTTTTCACCATTCATACTTTTCACCACTAGTGGTGATGAATTGGGTTTGTTTTTATACTTTACTGTCCTCTTACAGAGCCCCCTGTTACCCCTATTTCAAATTTTGTAAATTAAACACTGCAGTAAAATCAGTACACTCAGAAATCCTCCCTCCCCCCTCAAAAGGAGCAGTACAAATATTTCCAGCAAATGCACTTAAAACAAGTTTGGTTCTAAGTGCTGATACCTCCTCTCCTCGTCTATGGCTTTAAGAAAACATATTTGTACTTAAAATGGATATAACCAAAAGAACAGATTTCCCAGAACATCGCCCCTTTCTCTGTGGGCATGAGATTGCACACACATGTGCACATACATGGGGTTTATGAAAAAATAAAAGGAGGACATTTCTGTGAAAGCGGCTTCTTAAAATATTGACTACACATCATCAGGGTTTCCAACTCTTGTGATTTTTATCATGAGTATCGTTATATTTGTTAATTTTCTTAAAGCCCCAGTGCTGGAGTCTATAATTATGTGAGACTCACAGCTTTTATGTAAAAAAAAAAATGAGTATGTTTCTAGCTCTCCTGGTGCAGAGAAATGCATGAAAATATGACTTGAGTGCACCCTAAAGACTCGGAAATCAAAAGGCAAATAAAAAATACCAACATTTTTTATTTATTTTAAATCTCATAATTATGCCAATTTTGTGATGTGGGGAGGCCTGATTTATAATTTTGGAATGCTTTTGGGTTGCAATGTTGCATTATGGTCAAATTCTGAATAAATACCTCCAATGGGTGCACATGCACATTATTTTGGAAGCAACACTTCAGCATCTGCGTTTAAAAACTGGATCCAAAATATTACGATCATTTTTCAAATGAGTGTAATTGTAAATTGACATGAACTGTCTCACAGGGGTGTACCGGAGAAAACACACCAGTAAATGGCACATCCCTCCAAAACTAAAAATTGGGTAAGGGTATGAACATTTTTTGGCAGTTGTGAATACTGAGGGGAAAATAGCTTAAATGACATAGATTCCAATCCCCCAGTTATCAGATCTGTGGACAGGGAGAAAAGGTTAGCAACACAAACAGCTAGTTCTTATTAAAAAGGAGTTGTGATCCACTAGTATGCTCCAGAAACCTTACGTTTATCATACAGGACACCTACTTCCAAAATGATCTGAATAATACTGCTGAGTAAGAATTTGGGGTCCCGAATTCATTCTACTGACCTCAGGGATTATGTCATTTCACCAAGTTAAATAAGAATTTCCTAAGAAACCTTCTGCAGAATTTTTTTAAAAATTGTCTTAATATAATAAAAAGATTGGACAATGGACTAACTTTTCAATATTTATAATTGTTGCTCCCAACCTTGAAATGGGAACTACAAGCACTTTGGTAAATGGACAGGCAGGTTGTCTGGTAACTTCTCTAAATGTATCCATTACTGAAAGGAAGACTAGTTAGTAAGCAACTTCGTACAGCACTAACTCTCAGTGTATCACAACCGATAACTTGACATCTCCAGCAAGAGAATATACTGACAGTGAGAATATACACTGGAAAATGACATCATGTTAGAACGTGTTAACTGACATATTACATAGTAGCACTCACTATACACAAGACTGTTGTGTATGAAATCATGTTAGCTGTTTGTAGCCAGGCTGCTAGATCCAGATTAACAAATATTCAACATCATGTTCATTAACAGATGTTATAACATGATGCCAGTTCCCACTGTAGACAAGCCCCAAAGACACTTGTTTTCCACCTGTCTAGCAAAAGAAGCACACCAGGGTAATAACACCTTTCTTATTCTTATTACCAGATACTAGATTTACACATATGTCTAAGAACAGATTATCACCAAATGTTTAAAACATTAGTTTTCATTCCAAAATCTTTATGCACTTGTTACTTCCATTGAAATCTATAGGAGTTTTCTGTGGGACTGTAAAATGGAGCCCTAAGTGTATTTGAGAGAGGTGATATTTGTGACCCAATGCAAAGCCTTTGAAAAAACTGCTTTTACCAAACTGTAACAAGACTCTGTGCACGAATTTCTACTCATGCCAGTGTTTCCAACAATTATCGTTGCAGGAAAATTTCGGATCCTGTAATCATAGGAACCAACTCCATGAGTGCTCCAGAGAACACCCACGGGAAAAAAATGGTGGGTGCTGAGAAGCCAGCTCCTCTCCTTCCGCCAGCAGCCCCACCAATCAATGCCTCCCTGTACCTCCCAGCGCCTCCTACCTGCTGCAGATCAGCCTTTTTTGTGGTATGAAAGCGGCGCTGGTGGAGGGAGGGAGGAATGAGTGTGGGGCATGCTTGGGGGAAGGGGCGGAAAAGGGCAGGATGAGAAGGGGGAGGATTGTAGCGGGGGTGGGAAGAGGTGGGGTGAGGGCTTGGGAGGGAGAAGGGGTGGAGTGGGGACAGGAAGAGGTGGAGGGGGGTGGGGCCTCAGGCAGACCTGGGTGGGGTCAAGCACCCCCTGGCACATTAGAAATTCAGCACCTCTGTCTGTAATACAGTTTATGGAGCTGCTTACTCCCTGGGATAGTTGTGAGGTACTAATTCTATTGGGTCTGTTTCTAATGCCATTTACACCAGCATAAATTTGGAATAACTCCATTATAGCCAATGCAGTTATTCTAGATTTAGACAGGTGTGAGATCAGAATCAGACTCATAATTTCAGTAAAAATGTGTATTTGTTCCATATAACATATTTTAAAGTAGGAAGAAAAGGTTAGAGACGAATTCTGCTCTTGTTTGTGCCACCCCACAATGACCTCAGTAGGGCCACATAAATGCAATTGTAGAATTTGGCCTTTAAGTTTTAACACGCCTAATTTTGATGCTGCCCTTATCCCCCTTACCTTTTTAGAGGTCTATTGTAGTAGCCCTCTTAAGGCTCATACCTGGTCTTAGATGTACATGATTACCACTGAAACACATCCTAGGATAGAATTAGATCCCAAGTACAAGAAAATATAATGGCTCAATGACTGGAATTGAGGGGTGTTCTAATGTCCTCTGGATATGCAGTGCAGAATCCTAAAACTTGATTTTCCTCACATTTTAAAAAACATCTCCATATTTCTAAAAGATCATGTCAAAAACAGGGGAAACTATCAGTTAAAAAGAGGTTATCAGATACGATCAGATTCATCTCTCTTTCCATGGAACTTAAATAGATTATGACAAAAAAACTACAAGACAATTGCTGTGCCCCCTCAAGAAGAGGAGGTTACTCAACTTGTACAGAAGAATGATGGATCTTCAAGAGCTATGGATACACCACTGTAGGTATATGTGCATCCCTGTGCTTCTCATCCGAGACCTTTGGTAGCTGGGTCTGTTCGGCCTGCACATGCGCTCTCCCCTTCTCGTGCTCTGCTTCGAGGCTATTTATTGCTGTGTGGGCGAACCACCCTGAGTTCCTTCTCTACTTCAGAGTCCATATCAAGAATTCAGAAGTAGAAGAGAGGATGGCGGAGCACCCATGGAGAGACACTTCTTGAAGAACCATCGTTACTGGACAAGGTGAGTAATTTCCTCTTCTTCTTCAAGTAGTATCCCTATGGGTGCTGCACTGTAGGTGATTCCAAAGCAGTATCCCTAATGGGAGGTTGGGGCTTCAGAGTCAAGTCTGTTATGGATGGTAATACTGCGGAGCTGAAGCTAGCGTCGGAAGCAGAGTCCCAGTAATCGCATAGTGTTCTGCAAAGATATGTATAGATGCCCAGGTGGCTGCTTGACAGATTTGCGAGATGGTAACATTTTTGAGGAAGGTGACAGAGGAGGAAACCAACCTCATGGAGCGTGTGTGAATTCCAGATGGAGGTACTATATCGTGACCATTTCCCCTGAGTCATGAGATTATTGAGGTGTGTACCTCAATCCAAGAGGGATGCATCCTTTCTGAGAAGCAAAGTTGGGGGGGGGGAGGCTGAGTGAACGGGACCCCCTTACACACATTTTACAGGGTATTTCCACCAATTCAGGGAGTGTCTGACCCTGGAAGGCATCAAGAGAGGTTCATCTAACCTGTCTTTCTTTAGCCTGTAAACCAAGATGAACCACATCTGCAAACACCTCATGGGTAGCCTGGCATGAGATATGATGAACATACCGGCCATTATGTGCCCCAGAAGCTGATGGCAATGTCTGGCCGAAGTTTGAGGGCTGGTTTGAACTATCTCTAAGTGTGGTAGGCTGTGAAATCTATGTTATGGAAGGAGCACCCTCGCTTGCAGTGAGTCAAGGTTGGCTCCTATAAACTCCAAACATTGTACTGGACTTAAACTCAATTTTTGGATGTTGAGGTGCAGGTCTAGGTTCATGAATACATGCATAGTTCTGTGGGTGAATGGTAGGGCTTCTTCAAAGGAGCAGGCCTTCAGGAGACAGTTATCTAAGTATGGGCAGATCATGATCCCCTGGGTACATAGGTGAGCCACTACTATGGAAAGGACCTTGGAGAATACTCTGGGAGCCGACAAGAGGCCAAAGGGGAATACTCTGTACTTGTAATGTCCTGATCTAGAGGAAATATGGGGACTTTGTCTGTGAGACGGTAGGATCGATGTGTGGAAATATGCATCTTGGAGGTTGAGGGCCGAGAACCAATCTCCCTGTTCCTGAGATGAAATAATCGCTGCTAGTGTGACCATCATGAATTTTTGGGCCTTGACATATTTGTTCAGTGCCCTGAGGTCCAGTATGGGTCTCCAACTTCTCTTTTTCTTGGGGATCAGGAAATATTGAGAATAAAAAACCTTTGCCACGGAGATGCAGAGGGATGGAAGAGGTAATCTATCTCCTGTCGCAACAATCTCTCATGACAAGGGTCCTTGAACAGTGATGGAGAAGGGGGTGGGGAGGAAGGGAAGTGAAATGGATAAAATACTCATTGGTGATAACCTCCAAAACCCATCTGTCGGATGTTATGTGTTCCCAATTGTGGCAGAATTGGGAAAGTTGGCATCCAAAGGGATGCAATGGATTGGGAAATTGCAGCTAAGTCTAAGGGAGTGGTCCCTCAGGACCTTGATCTCTCAGATTGCGATCTTAAAGATTATGGGCTTGATGGTTTGAACCTCTGGAATTTGAATTTCTTTCTCTGTGGCTCAGAGTAGCATTGTGGTGGAAACTGCGATTTATGCAGTCTGTGAGAAGGCAGAGAACTACATTTTCTCTCTTGTCTGGGCATAGTGACCGAAGTGTGGCTCTGGAGTCCTTGAGTGAGTGGAGTGACGCATCTGTCTTCTCAGCAAACAACTTAAGAGCCTTCGAAGGAGAGGTCATTGACAGTTGCTTGCACCTCCTTTGGGAAGCCTGAAAGATACAACCACAACTCTTGCCGCATCATGACTGCTCTTAAGATGGAAGGCCACTCTTTCAGACGCATCACGTGCCTTCTGGAGTGCTATTTTGGCCACTAACTGCCCTTCGTTGATAATGGCTCAAAATTGTTCTGGTTGTGATTCTAAAAGATGGTCAATAAAGTGTTAAATTTGGTATACACCTCTCTATATATATAGATATAATGCTGTCCTTGGAAGCCAAAAAATCTTACTGCGTTATAGGTGAAACCACGTTATATCGAACTTGCTTTGATCCGCCGGAGTGCGCAGCTCCCTCCCCCCCTAGAGCACTTTACCATGTTATATCCAAATTTGTATTATATTGGGTCGCATTATATCGGGGTAGAGGTGTAGTTTATATAATTACATTTTACAGTTAAGGCCTGGTAGTTTGCAATTATAAACTGCAGAGTAGCAGAAGCACAGGCCTTTCGTCCAAATAGGTCAAGGTGCTTCCAGTCCCTATCATAAGGGGTAGGCTTGGAATGATGTTGCTGGCTACGGGAGTTCACTGTACCTATCACGATGGAAATAGGCGGATGGTGGGAAAAAAGAAATTCAGTTTCCCTGGGAGGTACGTAATATTTTTTTATCGGCCCATTTGCATATCAGTATGGCCAATGCTGGCATTTGCCATATAAACTTAGCTGAGTCCAAAAGCACCTCATTGATGGGGAGCGCTATCCTGGAGGAGGATGTATGTAGAATATCCATTAGCTTAAGGTGAGTGTCTTATCTCCTCAAGAAGTATCTTTAATGTATCTGCCACCCTCTTAGTCAGAGAGCTCAAAGCTTTCTTTTTGGAGGTCTTACGTGGGGTGTCCGAGGATTTCTTCCTGGATTCACTGGCCTTGGAGGAGGAAGGCTGTAGAGAAGACTCAGGTCACCTGGGAGACCTCTGGGTGCAGGTCAGACGCAGGCTGAAGAGCTCCCTATATGAGGAGCTGCTGTAGTTTCAGTTCCCGGTTTGTTTGTTTTTTTGGGTGGATGGGGGTGGGTCTGTCTTTAGCTTCTGACAGATAGTACACTTCTGTGGAATGCAGTGGTCTCTGAGGCAAAGGACACAGCGGGAATGTCTGTCCGTTACCAGAATGGACTCCTTGCAAGAGAGGCATCTTTTAAAACCAAGAGAACCGGGCATACCCCTTACTGGGGGTCAATCCCCAGTACTGGGGGGGAGGGAAGGATAATAGAAAAAAATATTTTTTTAAACAGGAAGAGAAAAAACCTAAAGGAAATTATATGAGACTAAGAAGAAAAACACTAAAACTAGCTAAGAATGAATTTCTAAAGAGTAGAAGTATCCGTGAATGGACAGCTAATCGCTGCGTCCTCTCTAGCTGGGGTGAGGGGAGGCACCTAAGAAGGAGCAGAGGGTGGTTTGTCCGTGCAGCACTAATTAGCCTGGAGGCAGAGCACAAGGAGGGGAGAGCGCACGGGCAGGCCAAACAGACACTTCTACCAAAAATCCCTGATCAGAAGTGCAGGGACGCATATACACTCACAGTGGGGCACCCATGGGGGCGGGGGGGGGGCACTACTCGAATTAGAAACAAACACTATTTCAGTTTAACAAGTTGACAAAGCTACCTAAGGAAACAAAATTTTGACATCCTCTTTAATAAAGCACTGCATAGTGCAACTCAAGAAAGAGTAACAGGACCTCCCCACTTCAAAACTGTACACCCCAGACATTTTAACCTTTGTTGCTGTTATTTAAACTTTCCTTCTTCCTTTGATGCAGTCATGCATTTTCTCCAATGACTATTTTTATGCAACAGGTCACTGAACCCCTTTCGTACCAATAGCACCATAAAAACTATTTTCTGTATTAATTTAAAACAGACACCAATTAATATTTTTGTTACATCACTATCATAACTTGTCTTTAGAGTTTATTGGAAACACATACTGCATTTAGGCAAACAGCACTATGAGAAGCACTGCTGTATGTAGCATTAGGAGGTTTTATCAATAATGTAGTTAATAAGCAGAGGTTTTGTGGGCAACCACACTATGTTATAGGTTATCTGAGAACATTTACTTTTGCTTATCTTATTTTCCATCTTAAAAATTAATGAATTAAGAAATCCTCAGAGGGAATATCTGGGACATTCAAATTTATCACAAATGTTTCTGACTTCTGCCGTCGACAATTATTCTTACTGTACTAAATAATTTATTTTCAAAAAGAGGTACAAAAAAAATCAAATTCTAACATGAATTATGGTCAAGATAAAGATCTGCCTTGGAACACTTCTAGAAAACTCAATATGAAAATACATTTACCTTCACTTTTATGCCCGTAACGAAAATTAGAAAAACCACAGACTGGATGACAATGTTTGCAGTTCTACTACACAAGTTAATTCTGTAGTCAAACATGCTGAAAAACCACAATATGTTAGTTTTATATGCCCATGAATGTGAATAGTTTTAGGCATTACTACATAGTAAGCAGAAGTCATCACTAATGATGCAAACCTGATTAGCAATCGCTTGTTATGCAGCAGAACATGAGACCTTGAAAACTTGGAAATCCAAATGCTCTCCAAATCAACACTTTGCAGAATTGAAATCTTGGTTTGCATAGCAGATGTTGCCACACATTGGAGAACAGCTATTTCCATGCTTAACAAAGAAAGCGGATGCAATCTAGCTTTGAAATGCGGAAAAAGAATGCCACCATAAGAAGCTCTAGGGGGGGTAGGGAAACAAGCTGCATCCCATAACATTTTATGATACAAAATGAGATGCAGGCAATGTAATTTCGCTTATGTGATTCAGTTACAAGCAGTGCAAATGTTATCTTGCTGGTTATGCTTTAAAACAAAAGACTGAATCTGCTTGTTTAGCAACCAGTGCAACAGACATGTAAAAATCATGACACAACCTACCTGCAGTAGAACAAATAGGCACCACAATGAGTGAATTTCACCCCATTACAGTGAATGCAGGCAAGGAACAGATTAAACCTTACTTAAACCTTTAACCCAGGTTGTAAATGGTGCATTGGAGTGAATTTTACCCAACATAAATATTACCAACACCAAATGTTTAAAAATGATGTGTCAGGCCCCAAAAATCACAAGATTAGCTTAAAAACATGAGATCTTTAAGAAGAATGTTTTGGTTCTTTTTATTTGCTTTCTGGTTTTCTACGGTTGTCACACAGGCAAGTTATTCTGGAATAAAGTGGGGTGTGAATTTAAATCACTATAGCTATTCCAGAATAGTTTATTCCGCAATAGTTATTAAAGTCCATTTCCCCAGGCCGATAAGCCTGGACACTTGGGTTACATTTTCAAGCTTTTCTTTGCAACCAAGAAGGTTAGAAACTTATCTTTGTTTCTTTTTTTCTCAAATGAAAGCTGAAATTCTCATGTAAGCAGTTACCTTTCGTAGCTGGGGCTTTAAGGACAACACCAGCTATTGTGAGACACTTAATAAAATCACAAGAGTTGGCAACACTGACATGCAAATATATGTTAGTGATATTTGGCTGCAACCCTATTGGATTGTATCAACACAAGTAAATTTTTTGGGAAGGCGAGTTGCTTTTAATAATAAAATTTGCAAAATTCTATCCACTCAGTCATACAGGGTAATTAGGTTTTTTTGACATGCAAATAAGGTATCAGTTTTTTTCATTATCATCATCATCATCATTGTGGCAAGAGTAGTGAAGCATTTTGTGCATGGGCTGGTAAAGTTTCATAACAGCTTTGCCATGCTGTAGTCTCTTTTTTTAAAATTCTCTATGACCTTCCAGCAAAATGATCATAAAGCATTTTGAAAATACTGAATAACTAAACTTCCTAATGCTCCTGAGAGGCAGGCAATATTATTTTGCAGATGAGGAGACACAAATTAAGTGACCTGCCTGAGGAGATACAAAGTCCAGTCCGTTAAAGAGCTGGGAACAGCTGTCCTTTAACCACTCTTTCCTCTAAACACAGAACTATTTCTCTCAGGAATTCTATTCTTTTGTAGTGTTCTTTACATTTTCGCAAGCAATTGCAATCTGGCAACGTGACCAATGTTGCTACTAGCACATCATTAAGGCCAGGATCCTACGCTAATTGAAGTCAATGGCAACAATCCCACTGACTTTAATGGTGGAGGATCAGGGCCTAAGTGACAACATTTTGTTCACCTCAATGCACCAGTAGTTGTTTAGCTGAAACTGTTGTAACCTCTGTGAAGTAGGGTCAATTTTTTTGTTCTATAGTTTGGTCCGGGTATTTGATTAGAATAATACAAATAATAAATAGCATAAGAATAATTGAAAAATTAGTTGAAGTTGAATTTTCAGTTCTGTTCATTATGGTTAAAACTGACCAGTTTCTTTCACAAATTTTCACATTCCACACATCTTCAGCACCAAAAAGCAACACATCTAAACAAAAGCTAGGTGAAGTCTCTAGACCTGGTCAAAAAAACACAAGTAGTGATTCACAAATATTTTCATGTCTAGAAAAAGCAAAGCTGGCTTGCTGTTACTGGTGGTGCTATATTATCCATTATCCATAAGAACATACAGTAAGTACCAGCAGAAATGTTCAACCATTTTAGGTCAAATGATTAGTACTGAAAGTTATTTGTTATTCATTATTCTCTTCTTTGAAAAATTTCAGTCATCTAATCATAGAACAAAAACAAAACCATGTAACTTAAGTGACCAATCACACACCTTGAAAAACAAGCTCACAAAACAACCAATAGGCTAACATTTTTCACACAAACTATTAAGCAAATACGAATAACAAATAGACCCATAGATAGGGTGTTTCTGAGCCAACCTTCAGAAAAAAGGGCTAAATTGGCAAGAAAAGTTATTTGCAAAGAATAATTCACCCAGCTCTAGAAATTGCTTCAGTACTTGATCATTCATTAATATAAACTAAGGTTCTATTGTCACTGTTTGCAGCAGACCCTATTCTACAAGCTGGGAAGTACTCTCAACATCTGCTGACTTCCCAGCGAGTTTAAGGGGCCTACCTCCTCAAAGGACATGTTGAGCAACTTGCAGGATTGGGCCCATTCTCTTTAAACTTCCAGGAACAGTTAGAAGGCTCAAGCAAATCTGCCTCATAATATGGCTATTGTACTAAATTACTGGTCAAAAGTGAAATTTGTCTAAAGGTGCCCATTGAAAGGGGAGGGGACATTGCAACTGGCTCTCTAGCAGCGGCTTCAATCACATAAGGAAGTGAATCTAATGCCTTACACTTTTCAGATGCACTCTCCACAAAGGGGGGTGGGGGGAGGGTATTACAAATTCTCCTGGATCATGAAACCCTTTTTCCATTGTGACAAAGTTTCTCAGATTTCATGCATTCAACAGTCTTTCCTGGTGAAATGATTAACATGCAGTTCCTAATTCTGAGGAATTGCTCTGATTTTCTCTGCAATGTGAGAGCCTCTTTGTACTCCAAATCATCATCACCAATCAATGGCCACAGTGAATTTCTTAGAGGTACCTGTGTCCTTGCTGTAATGATTCCATGGCTGTACACCCTCCACAGTTGTCATCAAGGATCACTCCAAACACAAATTAGCTAAATAAGCATCTGTGTAGCCAGTCTGTACACCAGCTAACTAACGTGTGATATAATAGTCAACAGTAGATCCGATAATTGCTCCTCTAGAGGGCAGTGGTATATAAACAAATCTATATAAAACCATATGAGCCAGTTCATTGCTTTGTCCTTGACCTTTGATAAATAACCATGATCATAGCACAGCATGCACAAGTCACAGACTTGCCATCTAGTTATTCCTCAGTCTGAGGAGACCTACCATTTGTATCATCAGACCTTAGTGAATCTAGGTTTGTTTAGCCACATTCAGCTCATTCAAGCTTTAAATGGCCTGCAACCTCACTGGAATTTAACATGTCATCCTACTTGGGGCATGTGCCACTCAATTTTCAGCTCCCAACCAGATGGTAAAAATGAAATTCCAATCCAAGTGTGAGGGGTACATGCACAATCTTTGGGAAGACAACTGTAGTATGATACAAACAAAATTCTGCCTTAGCACAATCTCTCACCAGCTAACCTGATGTCAAAGTTATGCAGTAAGGTGAGTACAAAGTTGTACCATTTTTGCATTTGAAATTAACCACAGTAAATCACTATTTACTGCACAAACAGTCCAAATGGGCAGAGCAAAGGGAAGACTTATGATGACCTGATTGCTACTTCCTGGATTTACCCAGTGGTTCCCAAACTGTGATTCCATGTACCAACAATGGTTACAGAGTACTTGCTGATGGTCCATGTAGCGTCAGCTGGTCACATGGTCCTGGCTCCTCCTTGTTTCCAGCTGCTAAATCATATTAAGAGAAGCTAAATATACAATAAATATTACCCTATTACTCTTCCGTGTGAGCAATTGGCCCATTGTTGCTACAGAGATGCTACTCAGCCACCAATGGTAGGTGAAGTAGTCAGTGTAATCAAGAATGGGAATGGAGGTACTTACAAGATCAACTCTATATTGCGATGTGGTCCACACCATGAAAAAGTTTGAGACACTCCCAGCTCCCCAGTGCAACCTCGGTATTTTTATTTTGCTATTATGTACAAGGACAGAGTACAAAGTTTACATTGGTTTGTCAAGCTCATTAGGCTAAATTCTCTTTTAATACCAAAGGTAGTTTGAACTTGCATCATAGTTTTAACCCTCCAAAGATCCATTTTGTTAAGGATGGAGTTAGATTTGAGTCTCATAAACTTCCCAACCAAACAGACTCAAAAATACTTTCCCCATAATTTACTTTCATTCTTCCCCTCCCCAGGCTGCTATCCCACCCCGCAAAAAGGAGAAAATTTAGCACTTGTGAGATTGAGGTAAATAGCAGCACTGATTTGTGCCAGCATTATTTATTGTGCTTGGGCACCAGGTTTTGCAACTTTCCTCACCATCTCTCCCAATGCCTCTCAGTCCCTACCTACTCGGCTATTCCAATCCTGTGCCTTTTTTGAGGCTAGACCGCGACTACTACACCACCCAACCCTCCTCCCTCTTTTTCTTTTTTACTTTAAAAGAAGTATACAACTATATTGTAAATGAAAATTCAAGTTCGCTTTGCAGCCTTCATTCACAGGATTTTTCTCACAACACCTTGATTTTTTTCCCCCAAGGGACACAGTGACATGAATGCCACTTGAACTGCCAAACCTGGGAAAAGGAACATTTCAATCAACTTCTAAGGCCTTGTCTACACTGCC
This sequence comes from Trachemys scripta elegans, assembly GCF_013100865.1. Lineage (NCBI taxonomy): Eukaryota > Metazoa > Chordata > Testudines > Emydidae > Trachemys > Trachemys scripta. Next base: position 89,594,594 of record NC_048301.1, read on the forward strand.
ATTTTACAGTGCTGTAACTTTCTCACTCAGAGGTGTGAAAAAACACCTCCCTGAGTGCTGCAAGTTTCAGTGCTGTAAAGTGGCAGTGTAGACAGTGCACCAGTGCTGGGACGGCTCCCAGCACTGTTAGCTACCCCCTGGGTGGGGGTGGGTTTTTTACAACTCTCTCCCAGCGCTGGTGCCATGACTACACAGCCACGTGTGGACATACCTATGAATCAGACCTCCAATGTCCAAATTGCATCTGAAGAAGTTAGATTTTTTACCCACGAAAGCTTAATAAATCTGGCCTTTAAGGTGCTACCGGACTCCTTGTTTCTGTGGATACAGACTAACACGGCTACCCCCTGATACCTAATGTCCAAATGTTACTTCATGCCTTGCTAGTAACCTTATAGCATGATTATCACTGTTGCTTCTTATCTTATGGCCAGCGCAAAGGTCATCTGCCACGGTCAGATAAAACTCAGGCTTAAACTATTATGTTAAGTGAACATTTCTTCCCACCTTGTTCTTACTAAACTCCGAATGAAACTGATCACTCTAGGTTCAGATAATGCAGAAATTGTTGGGATTCTGCTGAATTAAAAAGCAAGTTACAGCTTAAAAAAAATGCCATAAAGATGCAGGTTTTCAACAATCACAAAGGCATTTATGGATGTAACCATCTTCCCCAGGCAACTGGTAAGTGTTACCTATAACACACCCAATGACCTTTTGTAAACTTCTTTTTAGTCACAGAAATAAAGACAACCGACCAAATTATGTGATCAGTTACACCTGGATAAGTAGAAGGGAGTGATCAGGCTAACTATATTTTAACACCATTGAAGTCATTGGGAGTTTGCCTGAATAAAGAACTCTGGATTTGTCTGTTAGGGAGGTAATTATGAAACTTCAGACAGCATAGCAGTGTTGGTGAGGAGTGTGATTTTTTTTTTTTTTTTGGCCACATTTTTATACCAGCAAAGGCTTTAGCATAGATGCAGTGATACAGGCATAAAAGCACTTCGTTGGCATAGCTTATTTCACTCACCAAACCAGTATACATATTTTTTGATATAAGCTGCATCTATCCTAGGAAGGTTTACTACTATGGTTACACCAGTATAGCTATGCCAGCCAACCTTTCGTCATGTAAACTAGATCTACTTCAGTTTTCCTGTTGGAGGGGATGATCAGACTGGAGGACAGAGCTAAACAGGAGGATATCACCATATGGTTCTCAAGGAAAACAGAGAGAGAGAGGTCAGGGCAGGTGTTTCAAGGCTTCTTTCCTCCACCATGTTCCGCCAGCACAGCTCCAACGGAACCATGTTGACAGGGATCTGGCAGCTTGCAGCTCAGCTCTGCCACGGACCCTGGGGATCCCCACCTCAGAGGAAGCCCAGTGGAAAGGTATTACAGTCTGCAGAGCTCAGGATGGAGAGATAAGACAGCCCCAGAGTGCTTAATGTTTGAAACCTGACATGTATCCTTTCTCCATGGCCAGTCCACTGGAATCAATGGGAGTTTGCCTGAGCAGAGGGAGATGATTTGGCCTCATGGTTCTGAGAAGAGCTGTAGGTGCCCTGATTTCCCTGACAATGAGCGACACCACAACTGCCACATGTAAAAGGAATGAGAACAGGCATTTAGAATGGGATGTTTCTTTTTAACATTTGTCTCAGGTGCTTGTGATTTCACTGACTCTGGCAAAGAAACCAGAGGGTCTGAAGCTCAGATCTCTCTCTGCCTTAGGGACCTGCCCTGTTCCCATGGAAGTCAGTGTTAAAATGCCCACTCTGATCTCAACAGATGCAGAATCAGGCCTTCAAGGATGTGGTAATTGTCTTGCATGACAGAGTCCTGATTCCTGCAGGTTTGGACAATGGTGGGAAATCCTTTCCCCTTGTTCTGTAATGTTACAAAACAATTCACTAGCACACTGAATGCTGACCCCTTTGAACCACCCATCACCAACCATGTAAACCCATAATCTAGACATAATTTGCAAGAGCATCTTGTTTGATACCTGTAAAGCTAGCTGTAAACTATACACTAGTGATCAACTAGAAGTTATGAAATTACCAGTTAAGGGCCCAATCCAGCTCTCAAAGAAAGTGAATGGAAAGGATCCCTCTGACTTCACTGGGAGTTGGACTGAGCCCCAAGTGACCAAACTGTATAAAAAAATTAAGACACCACATCACAAAATGCACTTCATTCTTTTTTAGAAATGTAGTACAATATTCCATAGCATCTTAAAGAACAGGAATACTTGTGGCACCTTAGAGACTAACAAATTTATTAAGGCATAAGCTTTTGAAAGCTTATGCCCAAATAAATTTGTTAGTCTCTAAGGTGACACAAGTACTCCTTGTTCTTTTTGCGGATACAGATTAACACGGCTACCACTCTGAAACCTGTCACCATGGCATCTTAGTAACTATTATGCAGTGTATTTGAAAGGATAGTGAAATCTTGGGGCCAAATCCTGGTCCCACCAAAGCGAATGGCAAAACTCCATAGTATACAGAGGCTGTTTTACATTTAAGTCTCTCCTGATTAGTGGTAAGAGACTGTCCTTTTGGTATTATGTGTATTATGGGGTGTGTGGGATGGCTACAGTACAAGTTAATGAGGGTTGAATGTATTTTTTATTTTCACAAATATTTAGGTCAATTGCCTCAGTGCAGTATCCCAAGAAGCTTTTCTAGATTCACTTGAAACACACAGTCACTCAAGAGCAGTTACTACCTTCAAAATCTGTACCCATGACTGGGGAAGCAGTGGAATGAGAAAGCAGGTGAAGCTGTCAATAAAACAGAGTGAGCTGTATGTCTTATTTCTTTTAACCTCTGTAGAACCTTGTTAGTCCTTTCTAGATATTGTGTCATTATTAACAGCAAATGTATTGGAAATTATAAGTCAAATAATATATTAGCCAAAATAACACCAATAAATTGCTACGTTGCAAGGCTTAGCATAAAAATGAAAAACACTAATGGAACATAGTGCAGTTTGAACAAACCATGTGCAGTCTAGAATCATGCATAATGTAACAGTGCAACTGCTAACAGCAGACTCACACAAGATAATTTACACTTGTTTTTATGGGCATGAGGAACTGATCTTTGAAGTTGTCCCTAATGAGATTCTGCTTGGCCCTAACAGCATCCTGAGAGAGTGTGCCGGTTTTCTCCGCTGCATCCGGTGTATATTTATAATGTAGACTACAGACTCATTTAAATTGTTTGCAGAATTGTTGTAGCTGTGTTGGTCCCAGGAGATTACAGAGACAAGGTGGGTGAGGTAATATCTTTTATTGGACCAAATTCTGTATAAACTCAAAAGCTTGTCTCTTTCACCAACATAAGGTCTTCTTCACCAACAGGAGTTGGTCCAATCAAAGCTACTACCTCACCCACCTTGTCTCTCATTTAAATGGGACCTGAATATTGATGTCTCTCTCTTCACCCCATTTTAAAAAGGGATTCTCACACTGGGGGAATACTCACTAATATATCATACTTTACACCTTTCAAGTGTTGTTTAATATTGCCCCTGCCTCTTCTTCTAATCATCAAAAGATATATTGGGGTGGTTAATAAAGTTTCTCTCTCTTACAGCCCATATGAATTTTCAACTTGATTCTGCTGTGATATCTAAATACTAACTCTGCGACATCCCAGTTATGTCTTTAACAAGCGATTCATCTCTAAAACACAACATTATGGCTTCCTCACAGGATCCAGGAGATGTGACGCTGGATAAAGAAGCAGAAAACTTTAATTCAAACACAAATAAAAGCAGAAGGAACACAAAACGAGTAGAAAAGTAAGTCATTTTTTGTAAACTGTAAATAATCTTTTTTAAAATTTTCCACCATTGTGATGGTTCTTAAAATTATGACCTTGCCAGGAGGACCATTTAGTGAATGCTATTTACAAAATCTCACCTTTGACAACCCCTGCAGTAACTACAACACCTTTCACTTCTTAGGTGACACTGTGGTTGGTACCCACAACCACTACAGAGTGGCAAATGTTGAATTTTTAACGGCACTTGTAAGCTTTAAAATGTGCAAAGAGTTAAACTCATTGTACTTGTCTTGGACTCTGAACTACACTAGCTCAAACCTAAAGATCCTAAAGTGTCCTGTCGTATCTGATGATGATATAACTTTCATATGAGAAAGTGGTCACCCATAAACACTTGCTTCAGTTAACTAAGTAATATTAGCACTGTATTTGCACTATTCTAGGTATTCCCTTAGAAAATTAGGGAACTGTACATAGACTACCTATCCATCAATCTAAGGCAAGACTAGCAAACTTTTAAAGGTGACCACTTTATGTAACAAGTGCTACAAGAAGATCTTGTTTGTTTGGGGAAAGGGGGAAATTAATCACCATATGAGTCATAGTAACTTAGTTTCATGTTGGAAAATAAAAAGATGAAATCCGTAAATTCGTTAGAAACATCCTGTTGGTCCAGTTGAGACATCCTTATGTCCTAGGGATATAGAGTATATTGCACAGAAGTAGATGGCTTGGGGAACTGATAATGGGTCATGCGGTTGTTCACTTAGATCACTGTTTCTAATCTGACTTTAAACAAACAAACAGAAACAACAACAAAAACCCTTACAATCAGATGGGTTGTTGGTAACCTGCCTGAAACAAGTTAGTGGCCTCTGTCTGCTTCCTCATAGATGAGTGTCTGCTTTGCAAATGCAACCATTACATTTGGCTTTCTCTGAAGAAATGCCTAGGGCTCAATGGGTTTGAAGCCGAATCTACCCTTGCAATCCTGAAGGAAGTAAGAGATGAGGGTCATTTGTTGGACACTATGAAGGAAGCTTTAATGGCAACTACAATAGCTCTGTAGAGAGTGGGTTTTTCTCCCAGTGCAGTCAGCCTGGCACCTTTCACAAGGACACTAAGCTTAATAGAAGAAAAACTGTAAAGAATAAAATAATAATAATAATAATAATAATAATAGTGTGTCTTTAAAGTGGTTAGGCTCTGGGCATGGCACTGAAAGGTTTAAATGACCTTGCATGAGTATGTGAACATACAAGCCCTTGTTCAGCACTGAGAAATTCCCTTGTGAGCAACTACAAGACACAAGACTAGAGGCTTAAGAGCTGAAAAAAGCTTTTGTTTAGGAAATAATAAAACACAAACAACTTCAGATTGACTCTGGTATTAAAGCTTCAGTAATAATGTGTGCCATATGCAATCACTATATTTCATGCTAGAGCAGGAATGCCTTCAAACTCATATGCAGACAGTAAAATCCTGACACACAAAGCACAACTGCAGGACATGGAGAGAGAGCTATACTTAATTCCAATATTTTTTTCCTCTGGTTGCTTGCTGGTTATTTCAAATCATTTGCTCATTTTTCATTTTCCATTTATTCTGTTCCCTGCCTAACATCATTGTGTTTTTCACTTGCTATTTTCCTGCATTCCTTCTGTATTTTATTAGACAGGAGGTGTGGTGGCCCTTCATACTGTGCCTAAGGAAACTGCATTATTTCTTTATAGTGTGACTCAAGGTAAAATCTTCCCTGCAAATTGTCATTTCTTGCATGAAATCTGCTAATGGCTCCTAGTTCATGTAGGGCCTGATCGCAAGCTCATTTATGTCACTTGAAAAATTTCCATTGACTTTCATTGGATCAAACCCTTTAATTCTATATTGGACAAAATAAACACATCATAAAAGATGGGCAGCTAAAGCCTCTTGCCATTCTATAGCATGTTGTCTTCAGCTTCGAAAGGAAGAGGTGGCTGGAAACAATGGTTCTTGCACGTACAATACATAATTACAGCATGAACAGACCATCAGGAAAGCAACACAATGCAAAGTTCATTTTTCACTTAAATTGGGATTTCTCTTTAATCTAGACCATAGCTGAATTGCAAAGGTTCTTTACAGTAAAATCCTCTCAGTATTAATGGGATCTAGCTGAATCAGATTGAAAAAAAAAAACAGAGCATTTAATTTCCTTGAAAGCAATACCGTTAGGACTCCCTGTTCCTTTTTGCCCCGAGAAACTGAATGCTCTACTTACATACACATTTCAAAACACACCCTTTTCTCCAAGGCGTTGAATTTACAATATTGGATAATTAACAACAAATGGTGAAAACTCCAAGAGTTAAAGGTCTTAGTTTTGTTGCCAAAATGGTGTCTCAGATTCCGAAATAAACAAAGCTCGTGCCTCCTTCCGTTAATACTGTGGCACTGTCAAGATATGGCAATACAAAATAGTCTGGCAAAAATACCATCAAAGGTCACAGTGAAAAAAAAAAAAAGAAAAAACATTATAAATAATACCCCTAGTGGATTATTATTTTCTCTCTCTTTTTTTTTTTTTTTTTTTTTAAATTCTCACAGGGTATCTACAAACTTGTATTGCTGTATTTGATCTGTGCTGCCTCATTATAATGATAACATTCCTAGTAGACAAAATAGTCTAGAAACTTAGCACAAGCAAGTAAAACAATCTCCAAAAGATCCAAGAGGTTGCAATATGGATCAGACCTCAACAAGTGAAAATGTTCTTCTTCTCAAGCTATCTATATATAGCGATCCTACCACTATATAGGTTCTGCATATAAAATGGCATTCTTTTCAAAACCACAAACATCTCTTCTTCATATGAAAAGAGGAAGGAAAATCAAGGTAGTATCTAAGGGGATACCATTTATTTGAAATCTAGTCTTTTTTTAAAATGAGTTTAAAAGTAGTTTCAGAGCTTACACATCTCTGGGTCTCCCACCCATTTTTTGTGGTTTTAGTCACATTAATTTTTTAAAATGTATTCTCTCCCCTCTTTGTGCAAGTTTGTCACACAGCAACAACAGAGGAAACCAAAAACTGGCTGACTACATTGAGGAAAAAACACCCAAAGTTGTACACGTTTTATATATATAGTTATATATATAGTTAAAGCAGAGCACCCCCCCTTGTATGGATGCAGTTATATTAGTATAAAGATGCTTATATCTGTATGGTTTAATCCCCATGGGAAAGGGAATAAACTATACTAGTATATAACATCTTTATGTTCTTATAGTTTAGTCCATACTAGCTAGGTGTTGTTCAGTAAGAAAAACCACACCCTAAACCAACATAGTTATACTGATACAAAAACTGTGTGCAGTCCAGGTTTGAAACTTCCCATACATTAAAGCAGATCAAAAAAAATCCCAAAATGTTGATGTTTTCAGCAAAATTTTGAACTCAAAAGAAATTGCAAAAATTGTTTCATTTTTTGACCAGCTGCACTATACAATTGCCATCAAATGCACAAAGAAAACAAACTGAAAATGTTGACTCCCCTGCATTCCACCCCAAATATTTGCTAGTTATGGCAATCATAGGTGTTATTTGTAACAATCACAGGTAAAAGAATTCCACTAAAAAGTGTGACTGATAAGTTGATGAGTCCCTTTAATCTACTAATATTGCTATATAGCCTCTTAGAGGCTGGTTCTGCTCCAATGGAACCAATGAGGGTGTTACCACTGTCTTTAATGGGATGGGAGGAGGACAGAGCCCTGAGTTACAACAAACTCTGAATTACATGAAATTTGAATTTCAAATACACTACTGTTTCTCCCAAAATTCACAGCCTCACCATTTATTGCCTTGCAAAATTTGAGGATTCACAGAAGGGTTCTTTGTTTCCAACTGTTCGTCAAAAGCAAACATGACATTCAAAAGATGGATATTCTAATATAATTGAACCCTGGTGAGTTTTTGCTTTGTGTCCTCTAACATGAGTACCAGGGAAAATGTACAGTAGTAGCACCATTGCCTCCCTGCAAACTGATACAGTAGCTAAACATTTAGGAATAATGTACTGACCCTGCTGCTCTCAGGCTTGGTCCACATTGAGGCAGGGGATCGATCTAGGAAACGCAACTTCAGCTACGAGAATAGCGTAGCTGAAGTCGACGTTTCCTAGATCGAACTAAGTTTACTTACTGCGGATCCACGCAGCGCAGGCAAGCTCCCCCATCAACAGCGCTTCCTCCTCTCGGCGAGCAAGAGTTCCGCAGTCAACGGGGGAGCGCTTCTGGGATTGATTTATCGCTTTCAGATGAGACGCGATAAATCGATCCCAGAAGATCGATCTCTACCCTCCGAATCAGGCGGGTAGTGTGTACCTAGCTTTAATCACTGCACTCAATTTCTTATGCCACAGAAACTGTAAATGTGGTAACTAGCAAGTTCCTGGCTTATAAATGCATCAGATAAGGTCCCTCTCTCATACACATTCTCTCAACCCCTCCCCAGCAGCTATCCTCCTAGGAAGGGACAGAACTAGTTACTGCTGAATGGCTGTGTGCTTTTCAATCCAATGTACTGGATATAAGGTAATGCCCAGTACAATAAGTCAGGGCTTTGCTGTGAAGGAGCCTCCAGTACCATCTCTTCTTGTCAACATTTATTTGGGTCTTTGTAGCCCTAATGTCAAGTAGCATACAGAGAAGAAAGAGCTTGGAATAAGAAATACAAAAATGGAGATAAAAATAAATCTTACAAGATACCATGGTATAATAGTTCAAAAGCGAAGAATAATCTCTTGGTAAAAACAAGGTAGGGTTTTGGTTTTCTTGTTGTTACTTATTTTATCCGTATACATAATGATACATGTTTAAAATATGCACATTATAAAAAAGAAGGGCAGAAATTTCTTCTGACAGTGAAAAGTACAAAACCTGTCAGAGCTGACTTTTCCATGAAATCTAAAATTACACACAAGAAGCATGTCTATGGAGAAAACTTCTTGATCTTCCCATTTCAGAATATTTCCTCAAATTTTCCTTTGAGAAATGTTTTTATCTAAGGATCTCCAAATCCTTTACAAAAGGACACCCTTGTGAGATAGGGTGGTATCGTTCTAACTTTAGACATGGGAATAGGAAGAACAGACAGGCTGTTTGATACAAGACTATCCATGTGTTAACAGGTCAATGGAAGAACCAGGAAAAGATGGTAAGATCCTGATTCTCAGGTCTAGCTGAGCTTCACAAAGCATAAAAAGGGCTACCTATATTCTGGGGCCAACTATAGGCTGCTCCGGTCCCTGAGTGCCTCAACATTCCAGCGACCAAGAATACTCAGAGCACATCCACATGCATCTTGCTCAACACATGCTCCCCTGCCCTAGCAGCTGCAAGAGAGATAGATCAACTATGCAAGGATAGTACCCACTGGACGGATCTGTTGGTTTATGGCCCCTACTCTGCTGGACTGTATAAAGGAACTCTTAACACAATGAAAACTCAGGTCCCCAGGAACCTTGACTTTCAGTGTCCTGCTTTAAACTTTGGGGAAGTACATCTTTGCATGCTGGACCTATTGTATTAGATTCCATAATCTTGTTTTGCAATGTCCACTGAAATAAAACCATAAAAGATCTAGTTGTGTTTATTACACAGCACTTCCTGTCACAATGTTTTTAACTTATACATATTTTCCCTTTTGGTCACTACCTCTCCTGAGTGGAGGACTAGTACAAAATTCCAAAATGCTGCACAATAAATAAGGTCACTGTATTGGATATGTCTTTGCCTATAAACAGAAGCAACAAAAACACAGCAGGCTATCTTTATATTGTTTATTTGCATCAGACAAACCTTAAGAACTCAGGCCTTGTCAGCTCTGTGTCAAAATTTAAAAAATTATGGCAAGAATAGGGTACCTAGTGTCGTTAGCCAAAATGTACCCTCTTTATCTGTTGAACAGTGAGTTATGTTCCAGTTGGTTGTTGCGCTCCACCTCACAGATGGCTGCATTTCCATGGTGTAATATGTATATAGTTAGTGAAGCACTTTAGGATCTTTTGGAATGAATGCTGCTAAGTACATTTAAAATATCCTTAGTCTATGCATATTGTACAGCTCTGCACAAAACAAATGAGAAACAAAAGAAAATCAGGGGGAGGGAGGTGCCAAAATCAGGCATGGTAAAGCAGGAACAACATCTCTGATATAAATGGGATTTCCCCTTCTTATATCTCATTTGAATTTGGCCCACAGATTATATATGCCAATATTTCAAGGATTAGTACATACTGGAATCCTTTCTAGGGACTTGGAAAAATCTGGTCTGAGATTTACAGGTGAATTAATTCACCTTATGACACTCAGGAGATTCTCTGCCTGACTCTGGTGCTGACTTTTTCAGCTAGCACTTGTCATTTGTGACAACATAGGTAGCCCCTAGGCCAAATTTTATTATGTCTCTGAATAAGTAACTTTGCAGCATTCTGAAAAGGTACATGCTTTCAAGAAATTCTCCTACCCTATGATTTTTCTATCATGTCTGAGAAGCTTTATTACCTAGGGTCAACATATCCTGAGAAAGACATTTTACAGAATTCAGAAATAAGCAAAAACGTTCCGGTACCATTTGAGGAGAGGGAAGACATGCTGCCCTGAATTTCTAGGACCCTACAACAGAGCTCCTGTTCCACAGCTGGCTCAGCAGTGAGTTGTTTGTTTTAACCCCTGTAAATGTTGGTAGCTCAAGATTTGAAATCCAAACTTGAGGGTCATTGTGTAAAATATTATTTGAAACTGATGCTTGCACTAATGTTTTGATGTTTCTGAAACCGTCACGCAAGAAACAAGCATGAAGGCTATGTGCAGTTACATTACAAACATACACTCATTGCAGGGCTCTCCTTTAGTCTCATTTGAGTTTGCTTTTCTAATGGAGAAATTCAAGCAAAGACACATAAAATAAGAGGCTGGGAATCACTGCTGAAGTACAGAGCCTCTGCCAAACTTGGGAGATCCAAAGCGTGCAGGAGTCAAACTCCCTTGTCAGTTCCATAAGGAGTGCCATCTCCTCCCTACCCCTCTGCGGAAACAATCAGGCAGTAGCTCTAAACATACAGATAACAAAAGGTCAGATTGTACCTGCCTGATCCTACTCTTCATGCATAAACGGAGGGGAGGGGTCTGCTGCCTCCACAGCAACATCCCTGCCTTCCTGGTATTTCTGGGTTCTATGCTGGGGAGGGCCTTGGAAGTGCCACATTCAGTAGGGATGAGAATACTGGTCCCATGAGGCAGTCAACTTTTCTATTGAGCCCTTTCACAATAGCAAACCCCTTTTAATGAGCTGTTCCAGGCCGTACTATGTTGGGACGACCAACAATCTGGATGGTGACATCAGCTGGTGCAAAGCACATATTTGGCTTGCTCTTGTCTCTTATAAATCTTAGTGGATCAGCAAAATCTGTGAGTCAGACTCATGATTCCTTTCATACACTAGTTTAAACCTTCAAGTCACCCAGGCCCCATGCTGCAGAAAAAGGTGAAAACCCCCCAGGGTCTCTGCCAATCTGACCTGGGGGGAAATTCCTTTCTGATCCCAAATATGGTGAACAGTTAGACGCTGAGCATGTGGGCAAGACCCCCTAGGCAGATACTTGGGAAAGAATTCTCTGTAGTAACTCAGAGCCCTCCCCCTTCTAGTGTCCCATCTCCAGCCTTTGGGGATTTTTGCTACTGACAGTCGCTGATGCGCCACATGCCATCACAGGCAGTCTCTTTATAAAGCTGCAATGTTAAAATTGATGTGAAGTGCCTTACAAACAGAAAGCAGAGGGAATACCTTTTTAAAGAGAGTTTAGCACAATATACTTAATGTAACAAAGGGTGTAATCCTGACCCCACTGAAGTCAATGACAAAATTCCCACTGATTTCAATAGCGCCAGGATTTCACCCTTAGGCGCCAGTCCTGCAAACACTTATCTCCATGCTTAACTTTAAGCATCTGAATAGTGTGAATGACTACAGATGTTTTTAAACTTCTCCACATGTATAAGTGCTTACAGGACTGGGGTCCTAATTTGAACTTTAATAATGAAATTCAAATCTCTGAGCTATAAATGAAAATAATATGAATACTTTTCACTTCTCTGGCACATCCCATTTAAGGATCTTGAGGTCCTTTACATACAATGAATTAAACCTAACAATGTCCTTGTGAGGTAGATAAACACTGTTATTCTCACTTTACAGATAAAGAATTTTAGGCACAATGAAATTAAAGGAATACTGGCAGGTCCCAAACTTTGATTTTATAAAATAAGTGATTAAAAATTTAAGAGCAGTAGTAATGCTTCCATGACTTTAAAAACAAAACAAAACAAAAAAAAAAACAGTGGAACAGATCTTTTGCAAGCAAGTAAAAATGACCATATTTGCAGTTCAAATCCCATTGTTCTACTATATGAGCACCAGAAAATGAAACGGACACTGACTAAATAAAACTGACTAGCCTGTTTTCACTGCCCTGATTTTGCAAACACGTTCAGGTGTGCAAGCCCTGCTCTACAATACAAACTTATGTTGGTATATCTATGTTGCTCAGCAATGTGGAAAATCTGAACTTTACCAGACTAACTCCCAGTGTAGATAGCATTATGTCCACTGCCTCTCGGGGAGGTGGAGTAACCTATGCTAACAGAAGCTACACAGAGCTGTAAGTGTAGACAAGCCCTAAGTGTTTGCAGGCTTGAGCCCTAAATGTAGTGTGTTTGCTTTTTTATTATTTTGTATTGTTTGTTTTTTAAAAACAGCATAAATACTGAAAAGTAAATACTAAAAAGTAAATCCAAGCAACATACAGATTGACTTCAATAGGAGCTCCAAGCACTGAGTGACTGTTGGATCAGCTCCCTATAAGAAGAAAAATGTAAAAGATCCTACTTTCCAAGGTTAACTCTCTCATAATGACTGTGGGTTTAACAATTTAGCATCCCAGTGTAAAGGAAAGATTTCCAGCATAATTACATTGCCACTGTTATACTGACATAACTTCCCATGTGGATACCCTTATTCCAGAATAAAAGTTTTTTTCCAGTTAACCTTGTGTCACTTTGGTGGGAGTATATGCTAAACATAAGAACGGCCCAACTGGGTCAGACCAAAGGTCCATCCAGCCCAGTATCCTGTCTACCGACAGTGGCCAATGCCAGGTGCCCCAGAGGGCGTGAACCTAACAGGCAATGATCAAGTGATCTCTCTCCTGCCATCCATCACCACCCTCTGACAAACAGAGGCTAGGGACTCCATTCCTTACCCATCCTGACTAATAGCTTTTAATGGACTTAACCTCCATGAATTTATCTAGTTCTCTTTTAAACCCTATTATAGTCCTAGCCTTCACAACCTCCTCAGGCAAGGAGTTCCACAGGTTGACTGTGCACTGTGTGAAGAATAACTTCCTTTTATTTTAAACCTGCTGCCCATTAATTTCATTTGGTGGCCCCTAGTTCTTATATTTTGGGAACAAATAAATAACTTTTCCTAATTCACTTTCTCCACACCACTCATGATTTTATATACCTGTATCATACCTTCCCCCTTAGTCTCCTTTTTTCCAAGCTGAAGTGGAAAAGGGTATTCTTATTCAGGAATAAGAGTGTCCACAAGAGGTGTTATACTAGAATAATGATAGCAACATAATTATACTAGTAAATTTTCCCACGTAGACAAGCCCTTAGGCAAGTTTCCATCGATTGCTGTTGTACTGAGATCGCCACCTTCCTTACTCCCAAGTGGTGAACTGTCCTTAAACCATACCATACATTTAACATACTAATCCTTAATGCTTATATAGCACTATTTATCTTCAAAGCACCTTAAAAACAATGATCCCATTCCTGCAAGCTATTTTGCATGGGTGGACCTTTATAACTGGGTAGAGCCCCAAAAAAGTAAATGAGGATCTGTCTACATGGACTAATTTGCAGTAGTAGAACCTTCAATTAACAAATCCTCTCAAGACTACTGTGGAGTAAATAATGGGGCTGGTCAAAAAATGGTAAGTATTTTCCATGAAAAAAATTAAAATAAAAGAATTGACTTTTTTTCCCCAAAAAAGTTTTCCTGGAAATTTGTGATCTTTTGTCAAAACTAAACAAAAAAAAATGCATTTTTATTAGGCACTAATTGAACATTTTTCAGTTTGGTTTTTCCCTCCCCTTTTCAATTTCACATCCATTTACTCTCTTTTCAAGATGAAAATAAAAAGGGAGAGGAGAGAGAGGTCTGAACCCAGAAAATTAAAAAAGTTTCAGTTCACTTAAAATAACTTTTTTTTTGTTTCAAATCGAAACATTTTTGATTCATTTCAATGAAAAATTTTAAAAATGAGTATTGCTGTGAAAGTTTTCATATAGTTGGACAATTATTATTTGTTAATCAAAAAGACCACCCCTAGTGAATAAAACTGAGGAAAGAAGATTAAAGGTGGCCTAGAAAAAGTGGGGTGAGGGTGTGGAAGAGGAGGCATTTTTTATTTTGCTTTATTATTATTGCTTGTGTTACAACAACACACAGAGGCCACAAGCCACAATCAGAGCCCAGAAGTGCTGGGTGTTGTATAATCCTTCAGTTAAAAAAAAGTTCTGCCCCAAAGAGCTTACAGTCTACATAAATGATGCATGTATTTAAAAGTCTTCAAGGTCATTTTATTTTTTAAAGATTTTTTTCTTCCATGTTTCTTTATTACATTAGAAATATTCAGTACCTTGTTTTTCCTAAATTATTCTATGGATGACTGGAGAACTGGTAATAAAATCACAATTATCAAAGAAGTGAAACTTGTTTGAGAAGGAAAGAGATTTTTATTCAGTCTGATTACAACTATCTGTGTTGTATTTGTTTTTTGGTTAGTGTTCTGTTTTGTTTTCTTGGCTGGCCAGCTGGGTTTTTGATACCTATTTAATTCAAATACCTAGTAAGCAAATGAAAGGAAAGTTATCTTTGTCAAAGTTTCAATTAAGAACTAAGAAAGATTTCAACCTATTTCTCAGAGTCTGCCAATGAGACCTCCAGCAGAATCAGGAGGGGGAAAAATATATTCTTGATACTTTTAACATTTTAAAATGAGGAAATAGAAAAATCTGAGGGGAAAGCGATCTTTCACAGCTTCTTTATACATTCTTAAGAAGCAAAAAGGGATACAAATGCAATTTGTGGTGTTTTTTCCTTAGTAAAAAGAACAGGAGTACTTGTGGCACCTTAGAGACTAACAAATTTATTTCAGTCTCTAAGGTGCTACAAGTACTCCTGTTCTTTTTGCGGATACAGACTAACACGGCTGCTACTTTGTAACTTTTCCTTAGTAGTTTCCCTTTAAGCATGGTACAATCAGGTAGTTTAGTCCAAAACCATAAAATGAATGGATTTTACAAAATGCAAGCGAAATATTTTAATAAATTCTTTAAAATATTAATGAAAAGAAGTATTTTTGGTCTCATGGTGTCTGCAAACCAATCACTGCATCACTGTGCACACATACAGAACAATCAGACCGTGAAAAAGTGAAACTGGCCTTGTGTCACCTGCTCAAAATTATTTAATTTTTGCAGTGCAAAAATTAAAAAAGCATAAATGGGGAAAATTATATTAGAGTTGTACAATTCTTGCAATTTAGTAATTAAAGCTGCTATGAGTAACAAGAGTAGACAAATGTGGGTTTTGGTTGGTTGGGGTATTTAATAAATGACTTTTCACCTGACAGTACCCCTTTAGAACACCTCATCCACAGCCACAGGAAGTGTCAGAACCGGGATTAGAACACAAGAGAAACTGTTTTCAGACTAGCAGCCATGTTAGTCTATATCCGCAAAAGGAACAGGAGTACTTCTCTGTTCTGTGCTGATTACACCAGGTGTCTCTGTACCGAGACATCAAATGGAGGGGAGGAAGAAGAGGTGGACAAAGTCTAAGGAAACAGTAAGCATGTTTCTGATCTCATGCTGCAGTTTTACACTGATAAGGTTCCACTGATTTTTAATTTACACCAGTGTGAGGTCAGAATCAAGCCCTATGAATGCAAGAGATGTGTATGCAGCTCAGGCAATCAAAATTAAATTGTATTCAGTAGTCCTTTAAGCCCTGTCCCCAACCCTTGCCTTCACACACAGAGGAACACACACACAAAGGAGAAACTGAGATGTGTTGCACAAACATAATTTTGAAAATTCCTTGAGAAGAAAACCTGGGTGCTAACATGACAGCTTGGCCTTCAAACTGAGTTCTACCTTAGACTATGGTGTTTAGAACAAGCAAAGCAATATACCAGTCCTTTAGCATGGGCTTGTATACTCTAGTATGCTCAATGCTTGTATACTCTTTTGTTCGTTTATCAACTTCCCAACACTCTTTTATTAGGCTGCATTGTAACTTTCCATTAACGGGAAGAAAAAAGTTCTTCGAACTCTTTATAAAGAGGCATTAACAAGATAGTGCAATAAGAAAAACAAAGCTGCATAAAAGATTGGCAGCTGCAGCAGTGTGGCATTAATACAGAGACTGAAGGGTAAAAAAGAGCAGGTGTGCTTTTACAGAAAGGTTTTTTGATTATTTTTGTCTTTCCCAATTTTCTTCCCCAGATTTTTTTTGCCTGCTGATCCCCCGACTCCTGTGTATGCACACAGCTTCCATTATAACACCCTAGAAAGGCAAATGAGCATCCTTTTCTGAAGCTCTCACTTTTCTGTCGCTTCTCCATGACCAGAGACAACTCCTCTGTCCTGATTATTCACACTCACAACTCTGGTGACATATTTACCTCATCACTCACCTCTGCACCCACATCCTGTCATTTCTTCCTCTATCACTTCTCTAAAATCCAGCATTTGCTCTTCATTCCTAATGCCAAAATTTGCCTCAACTTCTGCAATCTTTGGCTTTCTGAACTTTGTAACTCACCTCACTCACTCTCTTCCAGTTTAGTCAAGATTTTGGTGCAAAAATCATTTCCTTCTCCCCATCACTCCATCCCTTTATCATATCACACCCTTCTTTTATGCTTATATGTTGAAATCAAAGCAGCAACATTGTAGGTAAGAGTCTGTTTTCATTTTCATTATGTTGTAAATTATATCCTCATCTTTTTAATTCAGACTAGGGAGTTTTTCAAATCCAATGAAACTAAGATATCTGCCAAACTACTTCTGGCTTAGAGATGCACAAAAATATTAAAATTAGAGATCATTATTATTATTATTGCCTATTTCTAGAACAATCACAGATGCATTTTGAAAAGTAAATTTTTTTTAGTCTTTCAGCCATTTTCAGGACCTTCTGAAATCCACAATAATTTCCTGTTGCATTCAATAGGAGTTAGAAGACGCCCTTCAAGACCAAAAATTCTCTCCAATCTACAGTCTGGATCTTGATGGGTTATTCTGAACTCACTCTGTACATAGAAATTCTATTGATATTGATGGGAGTCAGCAGGGCAGCCTGGAGTGCAGAATGTGCAATGGAGATCTGCACTGCCGATAAGAGATCCACACTGTGGAGCAGAGGGGAGAGTTTTGCCCCGAAAGCAGAGTAATATGATCTTTTCAGCTACAACAAAATGTAATTAAAGTAAACATTTCCAAGTTTGGGAAGTGGCTACTCTTCTGAACTTAATCCTTTTAGAAGCTCCACCGATGGTTTATGATTTTATGAATATTGTTACTACATGCAGTCCCAGGAGAAGGTGCTCAACTGTTGGATTGTCAACCTCTTGACAGGATTCTGCATAGCAAAAATGCTATGAAGTGGCATGCTACTTTAGCACTTTTACTATGCAAAGGCCCTATCAAATGCAATAGCGTGACAATGTGCAAAATCCTGGTTAACACAGGGGGCCCCTCTGAGGTCAAGAGCCGTCCCTTTTGTTTTATAGTTTAACATACATTTGAGGCTATTAAGAAAAAAAAGAACTTAAACAGAAATAGCTGATAAGGATCTGACTTAGCCAAACAATGGGAAGGAAATTCAGAGTTAAAGCTAGCACTTAGTTCTTAGCACTCCCCATTGTGCCTAGATACTATATTGTAGAATGATTTTACAAATCATACAATACTAAGGGATAACACCATGAGGTAAGGAGCCTTAGATCTGAATTTCCCATGCTTTTGTTGGTTTAAGTTCAGGCCATGAACATTATTTTAACTCGGTATTTGTATTTCTTGGGACTAATTGTTCCACAATCTCTGAATCCTTGTTGTGAGTGGAATACAGCATGCGGCACACGTTCCACTCACAACAAGGAGGACAAAGGATTCAGTGATCAGAGGACAATTAGTCCCAATTAGGCCTATTTTGCAGCTCAGTGTAAAGGGTGGGGGAAGGGTGCTAAAATTTTAAAGAAATAGGTTCCTCCGGCAAGTTACCGTGAGATCACTAAAGTTACAAGTGAACTTCAGACCCTGGCACCTCATACACCGTACTACATTCTGATGAGTTTCACCAAGATTACGTCTACAGTAAAAATGCTACAATGGCACAGCTTCGCTGCTGCAGTGCTTCAGTGTAGATGCTACTTACGCCGACAGCAGGGATTCTCCTGTTGGTGTAGGTAATTCACCTCCCCAAGAGGCAGTAGCTAAACTGACAAAAGAATTCTTCTGTTGACCTAGCGCTGTCTATACTGGGTGTGTTAAGTCACCTTAACTATGCCACTCAGGGGTGCAGATTTTTCACATGCCTGAGCAAAGTTGTTAACCCAACTTAATTTTCTAGTGTAGAGCAGGCCTAAGTCTGTGCCATGCTCTTGGGAAGGCAAAGTCAGTAGCATCTAGAGGTGATGGAACACTATTTGTAAAATATATTACGTAACAAATATTGGCAGTTTTCATCAAGTGGTTTATTTGACAAATCCCTTGTTCTAGCTTTCAACCAACTGTCCTATTGACAGACCTCATTTTAAATTAGCTTCAAAAATCAAGGTTAATAATACTTACATATGTACATGTGGAGGCTGGAACCTGCTCTGGTTGATGTTGTAGTGTGTAAATGCCTGGGTTGGATTTGAGCTGTACTCATCCACTGTTATGGTAACTTTGCCTTGTGAAGGAATTCCATGAGCCATCCTTCCTCCTTATAGACATGAGCAATTTACAACTTTCCAGAGTCAAGAATGGCGGAGGGCATTGTGTTCCAGCCAACTTCTGAACCCAAGGATCTCCTCATCAACACTACAGACTTCTACAAAAGGAAGAAAAATAACACAAGAGACAGTGTTTAAAGTCCCGAGATGCCAAAAAGTTCAAATTATGGCTGTATTTCAATCTAGCCCTATGTTGATACCCTTTGGAAATTTCTATCTATATATTTCTAATGTACCCATTTATTTTAGTATCTAGCCACTAAAGGTTAATTATATCTGCATCTTTTTCTAAAGCTTCCTCACTTTGCACTGTTTTAAGAACTGTTGTAGTATGGATTGCTTAAAATAAGACTCTGTTTACACTACAAAATAATCTGTGTGGAAAGCCCCAGCTAAATGCCCTATATTTACTATTCCTCTTAATTTTAAATAAACATCTAGTGCTAATTACAGCTGTGAAAGTTAATAACTGGGCCTAACTTCATGAAGGTCAAATGGCTCTTGTCAAATGCCTGCACCCTCTTGGAAGCACAGTTAGCTTTACAAAGTTGGTTACACTTCGTCAGATCTTTTGCCAGCTGAATATAAGACAGCCCATCTTACAAAGTTGTAACAAAAGGTAAACCACTTTGATTCAAAGTAGTTATATCTGTCAGAAGGAAAACTGGCATTTGAGCAGCATTACCGATACACTCATTCTACCTGCAACAAAACTAAGCTTTCTACACACTTTATGTAATCAAATAGTTGTGATTTATTTGCTACTATTACCAGCATTCTCTCAGTGCACATATATAATTCTATTAACTAGAATTCTACATACATATACAAGATAAAAAAAAAACATGCTTCTCTGCCTATACACACTCATGCCTATGTCACACACAATGTGCCAGTCACTAAAGTACCAACACCTTTTCTGGTGCACCAGACAGCATCAAATTCTAGCGCGCACACACACACACACACACCCATCATAAAGAATATTAGTATCCAAGTGGAGAAGCCCAGCCCGGTGGTCTAGCAGTGTGAGCACAGGCCTAAGAGCCAGGAACTCCCAACTTCTACTCTTAGTTCTGACTGCTTCATAAAATCATTTCTCCCCCGCCCTCCCATCTGTAAAATGAGGGTATCAAGACGACCCTACTTTACAAGGGTATTGTGAAAATTGATCAGTTAATGTCTGTAAAGTGCTTTCAATCTCTGTATAAGTACTATTTATGGGCCAGATCCTCAGCTGGAGGATCTGGCCTTAAATTACTAGATGCAAGGTGCAGGTTCTTGTATTTATGTGTAAGTTACAAGAGTAAATCTCCATGTGCTGAGATGAGAACATACGAAATAGAAGGGAGGAGACTGATCTGAACCTCAGGCATCAAACTATGCAATATTTTTTCTACAGTGATACTCTTGGAATACTCTTAGCTCCCAAACAGAAGTATGTTTACCACATGCAACATTAAAATTTTGAAATCTTTTCTTTGTAATAAAACTTATTTAGATTACAAGACTAGTTTCCAGTTTGGCATAAAATATTGAAAAAATGCCCAGCAAATGGCAGATGGCCTGCCATAGGCCATTTATTTTATTATTTTACAACCTCAGGCCTACCTCCGCTTCCATATGTTAGCTGGGCAAAGAAATGCCACAATCTTCATTCCAGGAATAGGATTCTCTCATCCATTTCCAATATCAGTAAAAAGCAGACAAAATTAAACTAAACCTTAAAATTCTCACCACGAGAGAGAGCTACTTGTGATTTTGTATGTTTCAGTGAAATCACTGTTTGGTCTTTATACTAATTTGCCCTCATAAGAATAGTACTAAGGGTCTGAGGGATAAAAATCAACAAGGTAAGATTTACTAAATCAAATCTTTGCCCTGTTAAGTGTGATGTAAGATACATGTAATAACTGCTCACGAATCATAATGTGGTAGTTTCCATACCAAATCTGCAGCTGTTTCCTTAATTTCCCTCACAATTATATTATACTGTTATTTTGCATAACAGTAAAACACAACACCTGCTTCAAATTGCAGTCCTGTTCTAAGTATTGTAATTCTTTTGAGATACAAACTATTAAGAGTGTGCAGCGTAAAAACTGCATAATTGCACTGCACTCAAAAGTAACTACAAATGAAAACATCTTCCTGTTAGAGAAATGACTGTCATTAAAAAGAATGTTAGCCATCAAGGCTTGAAGGGGGGAAAAAAACCACATTTTTATACAAGAACTGTAGGGTTTACATAAATTAGGGAATAGTGTGGAAATTACAAGCCCAATCTTATTTTTTTGCAATCAAAATCTACTGTGCAAAACAGAAAACATTAAAAGGAACCACAACCAAATTTTTGCTCAGACTTTTAGGAAGGCTATGTACTTCTATTAATAGTATAAGCAAAAGTCAGAACATTACATTTCCTATTACAAGTAACTCAGAAAAAAATTAATTTGCTCATTAAAGTGAATTACACACAAAGATAATATTAAACATCATTTTACAGTGTTCATAAAACTATTACAAAAATATAAATTTCCGCTAACTAACAAAACAGAAGTACTAAGAGGATATTTGATAGTCATAGAAAATACTTTTAAGTTGTTTCATTGTAATATTTAAAGTAAAAACTTCCCATAATATTTAATCCTAAAAATATACCTTTATGATTAAATAAGACTAAGTTAAACAAAGCAACGAATTCAACTGAACGGTAACAACAAATATCCGACGTGGAAAAAAGTCAAATATATGACGGGGAGGCTGATTTTAATTTCATTTTCCTAATTTCTCTTGAATGTTTTATATAGCAATACAGCTCACCTATCAGAGGTGTTGGATTATCTTCTTTAATGTGGAGTTCTTTGAAGACAATGTCAAACAGAAGCAGAGTATTTCATCCGAAGAAGTGGGCTCTAGCCCATGAAAGCTTATGCTCTAATAAATTTGTTAGTCTCTAAGGTGCCACAAGTACTCCTGTTCTTTTTGCAGATACAGACTAACACGGCTGCTACTCTGAAACAGAGTATTTCAGAACTTTCATAAACAAATTTGTATTAAGCCCAAGGAAAAAAAGGCTCATTTTTCAGCACTATTGTTCTTCTCACCCCCCCTGACAGTAAGCACTCACTGAGATGATGAGCACAAAAGAATAGTTGCATGTTTTTTCATAGCTGTCAAGTGCAACCTAGTATGCAATATTTGCCACTTCTTACCTGATAATTTTTAAGCAAGAAATCTAACTATAAAAAGGATATGCAATCCACTTCATTATATCATGTTTTACTAATGATATGCCAGAGGTTATTCTGAGAATGACAATAGCCATCTTTCAGTGTGTATTTATGATTTAGAATGTTACAAAGAGATACCTTAGTGCATGGGTCTGTTTGCTCAGTTTTACATCTATAAAATGTACAAGGCTGGCACTTTTAAAAACAAAAGGCAGACAAAAATGTTATACTACAGCCTACTTTTTTAAGGAGTATTCATACTGAGCAGCTTTTACAATTTTATTTTAATTTTAACTGTAATTAAAACATTATACATAATAGCTCTTTGGACTTATATAGCATTATATTAAAAAAAATCCCCCTCAGATTTAAGCACTTGTGTGTCCTCAGTTTGAACAATCAATGCTTTTTCTCTTCTGACTGGTATTTAGTGGGAGAAAATGTCGAAGTCTGTCAAAACTGAAGAGGGAAAAAAGGGGTTAAATTAGCTGTTAACGTTTTCTTTTCGAGTAGGCTTCCAATATCTGTTACATCAACGTTGATAGAGCAACAACATATTAAAAAAATATTAACACAAGCCCACCACAATAAATAAGATAGTTATTTGGTCTCTTATAGGTTATTGCAGGATGTGCTCGTGATTATTTCATAATTTGCCCGAAATCCCTACAATGCTGTACAGTACTATACTTTTCATGCAACTCCAACTTCATCCTATTCATCAAGAGTGGTGTATATATCAGAGTGACACCGCATACTAAGTGTAAACGTGTGTTTTAAAATTTCATTCTAGACAACACATTACCCACTCTGGACACACTTCTAGATAAGCGCTCGAAGACTTCAAGAGAGAGCGGGAGGCATGAAAAGTTAAATCAAACTAGTGATGCCCACAGAAAGCTTATCCAAAAAACTATGCACACACACCGTGAGTCGCATAGAGAAACAAACGCAACGCTGTACATTCATAAATACCACCTCCCTCCCCCCCTCACACACACACACACACCGACTTCCTCTCCCTTCATGTGTCTGTGGAATAAAACCTCGTGGCAAGCCGATCCCTCAGTATAAACGATCCAGTTGCCAAAATGGTTAGCTCTGTAGCACTCAGTACTAGGCGGAAAAGGCAGAAGTGGTACCAGTCTGCACACGCTACCTCCTCTATCAGTCAGTCCATGCCCGGCTGCCGCCTCGTACTCTCTGGGCACCCTCTGTGCTGGCTGTTGTGAATGCGCTGGGTGCTTGGCTCACTCCCTCTCACCCCCTTTTTTCCCAGGCTCGGATCGATTGATCGCAATCAGTGGCCAATGGCTCTGACACCGCACCATCCTGCCTTTTGTACAACATCCCGCTTTTCCCAACGTCATTCATCCCATCCGATCTTCCCCTTCCACTAGGCGAGCTGGCATTATAGCCCAGATCAAATACACACACACACACCACAGACAGAGCCCCCGGGAAGCACAAACCCGCCCTGCAAGCTCCTGATTTTGCAATTGCTCTTGTGTTTATTATTTCCTCGGGGGTGGGGGCATTTCTGCATTTTTTTAAATACATAAAGTTTCCATCCTCCTTTTTCCTCCCCGCTCTCTGAAATTAATGCACGTTATTTTTCCACGCCCACATTTGCACTAAAACTGATTTTTTTGGGGGGGGGGAACGAGCGACATAGTCAACTAACAAGAGAATAAATCCTTTTTTTTGCCGGCTGTGTCTTTTCCCCAATCCCCCCCCCCCCCGAAAAAATATCCCTCCTTTCTAAAGGTTTCCAAGTGCTCTAGGCCTCTGGGATCAGGATTTCAAAGCATGTTTTAAAATGTAGTTCTCTCGCATATAAATAAGACACCGAAACTCCAGCTCTGAATATAAAAGAAACCGATTTGCAATCGGTACTTTTCTTGGAGTCGACTCGCTTCCCTCCGCCCCTCCGGTTGCCTGCTTGGGGGGGGAGGAGAAAAAGCCCCCTTCCAATGCACAAAAAATCGGAGCAAACGCCACATTTCAGTTTGAATGTAACTGTACTTTGCATTTCGCCCGCTTGATCTGCCGTTTCCTTGGTCTCTCCAGCAAGCAAAATGCTCCCTGGCCTACCCTCCCCTGGTCGTGCTCTAACATTATAACCCCGATCACCCGAGACTTTCTAGTAAACAGCCAGGAAAATTCATCCCATTTCTCTCTCTCTCTGCTGCCAAATCACTTCCACCACTTCCTCCCCCCCAGACAAGAAATAACGCAGTGGGGGATAGAAGGGGGGCTTGCATGGGGTGGAGGGAGGGAGACAAGACACGCCGCTCAACAAAATAATTAGCTTTTCACTGTGCAAAAAATAACCCCCAAACAAATGAAAACCAAACCATCCAGCTAAATGATCATTCTGGTGAAAGGAAAATAAGCAGCCAGTTTTATTCTTATTATTGTTTAAAGCAGCCTGGCTCAGGCGCTGCTGCGCTAGCCCC
Source organism: Trachemys scripta elegans (assembly GCF_013100865.1). Classification (NCBI taxonomy): domain Eukaryota; kingdom Metazoa; phylum Chordata; order Testudines; family Emydidae; genus Trachemys; species Trachemys scripta. The sequence goes on from NC_048301.1 coordinate 89,619,210, forward strand.
TGTCTGATCCCCTTCTACTTGTACATGACAAGGCACCTCTAACCCGAGGCTTTGTGTTTTGTTATTTTTCCATTTGATTTCTCTCCCCTTCTCTCTAATCGGGGTTGATTACCTTTCTTTTTCTGGCTGCTGCTGTGTGTCCTAGGGATGCCTTCAGTGCTGGGAGAGGAACCGATCCATGGGGGATTTGAGAGAGCTGGTTAAGAGAAAGGCTGGAAGGTGGAGGTTGGTGTAGGCAGGGCAAAACCTTCGACCCTGAGGGTCCCCCGGCTGGCTGGAGAGTGGAAATGAGAGAGACAGAGAGAAAGAATGAGAGCAGAGCCTCGATCTGGGAGAGAGAGCAAGCGAGAGAGACAGAGGGGAGAGCGAGCGAGAGCAAAGAAGGGAGAGAGCAGAGCCGTGCAGTGAGAAGGGACTGCCACTGGGGTCAGGGAGCAGAGCACCAGGAAACAGGGCGGCCAAGGAGCTCTGCACATACACACACAGCCAGCCAGCTCCTCCTGCTGCCTCTGACTTCACTCCCCAAGCAAGGGGGGCAGAGCTCTTCTGCCAAACTGCTGCAATTCCCCCTCCCATGGAGCCTGGAAGAGAAAGAAAGGAGAAGCGCTGTGTTAGTTGGGTCAAAGGAGAAGGACAGACTGAGCATCGCGTTTGAAATAAATAATAATAAAAGGCAGGAAATTCAGGAGACTTTTCGGATAAGGGAGCACACAAACAAACCTGCATTGTAACACCTCCCCAGTCCTGAAGGGGGAAAAGCCCTCAGCTGGGGCTAGGTGAGAACAAAGTAGGCATACTTTATGATCAAAACAAAACAAAACAAAAACCTGTCTCCCCAGATTTCTGCACTTCTGCTTTCCCTTGTGAAAAGCACATTTTCTGTAATGCAGGAGGTACAAATACAATAGCTGGTTGAAATGTGTTAATTGTTCTATAGCAAAAATTAACCTCAGTGCCCAGAAGAAGGCATAATAAACATGGGGTTTTTTTAGTAGTTTGTTGGGATTTTTCTTTCCCCCTCGCTGTCCTCCTAAGAAGCCTATAGTAATTGTGTCAACAGTCACATCAGAAGCAAAGTAAACACTGGAACTGTTTGTTCTTTTTCTTTGAAGACAACAAATGGAAGAAAAGACTTCTAAAAACATACAAGTAGGGGCAAAGGGGGGAGAGAAATGTCAAAGAAAACCCAGAAAATCAGGCTGATAAAACTATTTCTATCTGACCTTGAAGAATGATGCCCAGTAGGGTCCTATGCATTTAAAAGTACTGCTGATTTTGGCCAGCCTTAGGATATGCATGGCAACCAGACCTAAATTTCTTGTTGAAGATAGCCTCACAGATCTAGACTATCATCAGGAAGAAATCCAGTATGAGAGCAAAGGCAGCAGTGTACATATGCAACAAATTAAGTTATCCCACTAAGCAGCCTAAAACATATTAAGTCGCAGGAGTTTTTTCAAGACTGGTCATAAGGCTCTTCTGGGCTTATTTTAGGGTGATCATTGTAAGGCCCCAAAGAGATTTCGTTTGTTTTGGCTAAAATGGTCCTCAAACAAGTGAGTCTTCCTTCTCACCAAATAAAGGCATTTAAAGTACTGAACTTCAGAGAAATATATTCCACCACTGGAAAAAATATTGCCCTGAGGTATTTGGATAGGGCACAGGACTGAGAATCAGAAGAGACAGGTGCTGTCTATTCCTGGCTCTCTCACTGATTTGCCTCACCTTGGGCACTTCTTTGTTCTTAAGTTTCCTCATCTGTACGTTGAGGGCATATATTTACTCAACTTGCAGATCACTTTGCTTCCACCCACACATTTCAGTCTATAAGTGCTAAGTCATTACCCAGTCATCCGGATCACCATTCTGAAAATGTTTCTGAGAAATGCAACATTTCCAGTCAAATGGGGACCCATTCGACCCCAAATTCTTTTAATAAACGAATTAATTTCTGACAATTCTGGGCCTCCTAGGCAATTCTCTTATATGCACAGAGGAGTGGCAAGAATTTTTGAGTAATCGTTAGTCAAGTTGACACTGCAAGGAAGGAGGAAGGAATTGGGGCCAAAACGTTCTTAAGTGATCACTGGTTAAAAATGAGGGCACCAGAGATCAGTGGCTACTCTGGAAGGATGTGAAACAGGAATAGATGTGGTCCTGAGGTTGTTCCAGCAGAGCAAATCTTCTTAGATTGATTAAAGTGGTTTTTGGAATACAACTTCTTATTTTGTTTTCCCGCCTTTCTTCCTTAATTGATAAAGAAGTGTTAAGTTCCTGAAAAAAATTAAATACAAGAATGCAAGATAAGCAAGAATAGAAAAACTGTGGTAAGTCTATCTTTATTTCGACTGGGGATTTTGATTTATTAATACAAATGTTGATGAGATTATCTAAGGGTATACATTTGGGAATAGAAAAAGTAAACAAGTGGTTTGTTGTGAATGCCACAGGTTTGATTTTCTGGTTTGATGAAATTAAAAATGTTCTTCAGGTTCTAACAAACAGCTTTTGTTTACATAAATGCTTCCTAGTTCTAATGGGAAAAAAGATCTACGTAACCATGTTTTTAGACCCTAGACACTTTTTTTACACTTATATTAATTTAAAATGAACTACAAGAAATACACGGACTAGGCTGATGCCTATTAAAAGTTTCATTACAGATTTCATTATTTTGTAAAATAAATAGGTGCTATAGAAGCTCCCCTTGTCATCCCATCGCAGTTCCACTGCTTAATACCACTGTATTTTATCTCTGGCAAACAGAAGAAAGGAGGGTAGGATTTTCAGAAGTGCACAAGGAAGTTAGGGACACAACCCCCAATGAAAGTCAATGGACTTGTGCACCTAACTCCATCAGTCACTTTGGAAAGTCTCTCCAAATCATCTGTGAAACTGTACAAGAAAAGCATTTTTAAAGTCTTTCTTTAAGGATGGTTTTCCGAAACAAAGAAAAGTTTTGCACATCTTCCATAAGGAAAGAAAGAAATGAGTTCTCAGACTCTGACTTAAATCATAGTACTGGTATGTGTTTGCAGTACTGGATAGACATCCACAATTACACAATTCCTGCCCCAAAGAGCATACAATCTATGGGTCAGATTATGCCATCCTTACTCAGTGCCTTACTCCATGAACAGTGCCATTTATTTCAATGGGACTACTTCTGCAGTAAAGTGCTACCCAGTGTGACTGAAAGTTTCTTCTGGTTTGGATGCAACACTAAAGAGATACTCTGTACATTCTGTATTGCTTTAGTGTTTACAACGTTCTGACATCTTAAGGTTAGAGAGTTAAGGATTCTTGCTTGAAGAAAGGTATGATCTGGGAATCTGGTTGTCCCCAAGTGATCATTAATTAGTAGCAACATATTCAAGTAAGAACGCTACAAGTAGAACTCTACAACAAAGACCAATGGTCTGATCACATTCACACAGAGGTCAGTGGGATTTGGCCATGGATTACAGTGAATACAGGCCCACACATGTGGTAAAAAGGATATATTTTTAAGTAATTGGGGAAGAGAAGACACTTAAAGCAAACACTAACACATTGGATCAGTCATCACATCTGAGAGAGAAGATCTAATGTTAGATCTAGGAAGATCTCTACTGGGTTTTGTTTTTTCCACATTTTATAGCCTGAAAATGTGCATATTGGATAGGCAGTTTGCAGGGCTGGCTCCAGCTTTTTTGCTGCCCCAAGCGGCAAAGAAAAAAGAAAAGAATAGAAAAGAAAAAAAGCCACAATCAGCGCACTTCTACCACGCCGCTTCATTCTTCAGTGGGAATTCGGCGGCCAGTCCTTCCCTCTGAGAGGGACTGAGGGACCCGCCGCCAAATTGCCGCAGAAGACCTGGACATGCGGCCCCTTCCCATTGGCCGCCCCAAGCACCTGCTTCCTGCGCTGATGCCTGGAGCCGACCCCAGCAATTTCATTGACTATATGAATACAATTAGTACATACAGAATAAGGTCAGAAGTCAGAGGGTTCAGACTACAAGCTATCCAGACTAGCTAGAAAGCTCTTCTTATAGCTCTTAAAAGTGCTTTGAACTAAGAAAATAAATAGAACAAGAAGAAACAGCAGCTAACTGAACCATGAAAAAATGAATGCTACCTTGTGTCCAAGGTTTAGGGTTTTGTAATCTCATTCCTCTATCGTTTCTTCTGCTTTGTAGCTTTATTTGATTCCCCCCCTCTCACAAAAACAAGCTCCAGAAATTAAGCTGTTGAACATTCCAGCAAACACTGCATCTTAGGGAAGGACACAAGGTCCATCTTTCTCTCTGTCCATTTAAGCAGTCCAGGACTCTGAGAAGGGGACAATTCTCATAGGGATGTGACTCTCATATGTGCTATCAGCATCCTCAGTCAGGGAGGGATATATCATTGTAATGCTGATAGAGCATCGAGTAAGGCTACCAAAGGAAATATCACCAGTTTCCTCTGGGCATTCTTTTTACATTCATTGGACCAGAACTTTGTCACAAGATAATGGTCATCTGCTGCCTTGCTCCTATTAAATTAAATTAGTTAATTGGAATATTCCCACTTGTTCTCTGTAAAAATAATAAAGCAATGTAAAAATCTGTGGATTAATCACTTACATTTGAAATTTTCAGAAGTATATCTACCCGTAAATGCACCCAGATAAGAAAGTATTGCAGCGAATTTTTGGTCTTCTGAATATTCTGCTGAGTACTATTTTTAAAAATACAAAGGAAATCAGAGTGATTTATAACTCCTTGGTAAACTGGGTATATAGTTACTTCAGTTTTATAAATACACATGTACTGTAAAAATGTTAACGTTGATTCACACATGGTAGTTATTGGACAGACATTACATCAGAAGCACTTAGGGTCCACAGACAGTGAAACCTAGTGAAATGTGGGAAAGACGGACCATGACTGGAGGAAAGATGTTTGGAGGTTGCCTTCTGGTCAACAATCTGTGGCAGTTCACTTTCAGGTCTTGAACACAAAAGGCAAAAGAATCCTGCTTAAAAGTAATGTTGGGTGTCCAAACTTCCTGCTTGTTCTGTATCAGTTATCTGTTAAGTAGATGACAGATGCATACTGTTCACTAAATCAGTTCTCTCAAAGGACCACTTATTTGCCGATGTAAAGTGGGAGGATTAAGGATGCTCAAAAGGGTTGACTTTGCTGCAATACAGGCAACAGAGCCAATATATCATAACAGTAATTTCACTTTTTTGTGGCTGCAGCCCAGCCACTCTCACAGCTAACATACATACCTACTGTAGGGGAAAGTTTCAGTACTCTAGGTTTTGACAGAAATCAAGTGCACACTCATACAACAAAGATCATTATCATGAACATCAATAGTGCTTGACCTTTGACCTATGCAACAGTCCCCTCCCTCTTCATCATGTAGATTATTCAAACCAGAAGCAGCCCTGAACATGAGCCAGTGCAGAGAGGCATACTGTACTGACTAAAACCTTCTAATCACATTACATTTCCACTCAAAAATGATCAGAGTCTTGGGAAGCCACAACCAACTCAGAGGGCTTCCGTCTCATGCTCCTACTCTGGCTATGTCTTTCTGATTTTAGTAAGAGAAGTCAAGCATAGATGAAGACAGTTCATATTACGCTATGTGCACTAAGTAAAAGAAGGACTTACTGAACCAACATTCCTACCGTTAGAGTAAAATTCTCTTCTCGATGTGGCTCTCCATTGCACATATTGCACTCATTTCATATGTGAAACTTCCCTTGACATCAGTGGGAGTTCCACATATGGAACAATTGCAAAATCTGCCATACAGATTAACTCACAGTGCTTTTGTTTTGTAACAGTCCTGAAGATTATTTTAAGGGATATTCCCTTTCAGAGTTAAGTACAGTCTACACGAGAAAAACAACTTATTGATGACAATCATTGTCAACAGATAGTCAGGATTAACCTCTGTTACATTCAGATATGTGGGCATCATTGTTTCATTTTATGCTTTGCATAATGAACTTTATGTTTTTGATGGATGCATGACTGACAGTCTCCAGCATTTTTACATTCAGTTCTAGTTTATGGGACAAATTCTGCTCATGTGCAGGGCTCCCTTAATAGAAAATGAAATTGTAGAGTGAATATCACTAAAAGTTTTCTAAGGGAGTAAGTATCAGAATGTGGAAATATCTCCCAATTGTTCTCCATACAGTTATTGGTCTTAATTTTAGCCATAAACAAAATTAACAAGCTCTAATGAAGAGAAAAAGAAAGAGAAGTCTTTCCATGGTCATTTTTTATAGTCCCACAATTCTTGGCTCTTAGTGTTCCTGAATTTTGCCAGTAGCACCAATGATCTGAAGCTTCAAATAGCTTAGATCCTGAAGGCAGAAATCATAATCATTATAAATATGAAACATCATACTTATCATAATATACATGCAATAAACATTTCAATTGTTATATAGAAAATATGGTGTAGGCTGCTTTTGATGCTTCTATCCTGTGGAGAGAGAACTAAGGTTTAATTCACATGAAGTGAACCTGCATGGAAGGTAGGTTCCTATGAAGAATTGGGAAAGGTTCCTACACCACAGTAAGATTAATCTCTGGGCTAATGCTCATTTTTACACTTTGATTTGACACTAAAATTAATATTCTCTAGCAGTTATCTGTGTCTAGATTTTGGGCATATAGAAGCAGAAACAGCCTGCTACAAGGAAGAATTGTGGCGTTCTAAGCCCTTTGTCTCAGGCATTCTATGAGGAAACTATTCTACTCTAGTTATTGTCTAGCATTTGAGTTCAGTGTTGGCAAACTGGTCCCTACATGTCTTTGAGGCATATGGAAATTGATGATGAAAGTGTCTAGTGTAACTAGAAGTATAATTTGATGAAAACTGAAGCAGTGAACTGTGAGAAACTGCTAAATCAGTGTAATCAAACAGTGCCTGAAAAATAATGAAACAGAAATACTACCAGTACATGAGAAATGCAGGGCAAGAGCTGTGCAACCACATAGTATACTAAAAAATTAAGGAAATGTAGGTGATCATTTTTTTATTGTTATTTTTGAAACCAACACCTAAAAATACAACAAAAATACTGCCCAAATTAACATTAGGTAGACAGTGACATCATGTCTCCCCTAAACTGTTCAGACCTACAGCTTGGCACAGGCTTTTCACAAGGAATGTCATGTTTGGTCCTGGCACTGTAGCCTGTCTACGCTAGCCATGTGCCTACTCAGAACACTTTGCAGTGGCCAGCGTAAATCCTGGCTATAGCTCAAGCCCTCACGGGAACAGAAAGGGACCAAAATAGAACATATATTACAGAATTTAAAAAGAGAAAGAATGTAACCTCAGAAGTAAGATGGCACAAATTGCTTAAAAGTTAGCAATTCATGAAGGAGTTAAGGGACTTCATAAAGACAACTTGAAGACTACACTGAGGAGATTCTGATATTCCTACATCTGAATGAAATCAAAACAGACCTAAACCATATATAAATTTGAAAAAAAAAAAGACATTCTGATTTTTTGTTTGTTTTTCTGTTTTGTTTTTTTAGGGCTCAACTATGTCACTAACCTCACTACAATTACTGATGTTCAAAATAGTCAATGATTCTGTTCAGATTTATCCATGTTTTGAGCTGGCGACATGCCTAGGTACAATCAAGGGGTGTAAGCCTGTATATTCAAAGACATGCCAGAAAATTTATACCAAAAGATCACAGGGAGACAGAGACAGCTGGAAAAATTGGAGCTGGGGCTCTGATTTTCATGCCAGCGTTACACCTAATGCAAAGGGAATGCAGATGATAGACTGCAAGCTATGTATGTTATTCCTGCTGCCATTTAGCAGCATAGTCTCAGAGCTGAACAATAGTCAGGAAGTAATGGGGCAGGGGGAGAAAACGCTAGAATAGGTTAAAAATTAATATCAAGAGTTTGATTAAAACTGCATCAAGATTTTATTTATGTATGAAAGAAAAATACTAATATCAAAATAATCATTTACAATAGTTAGCACTTTTTTCTTTTCATTACAATTTCAAAGCACTGTATAAACATTAATTACTCCCCACAACACCAATGTGAGGTGTAGATAGTATGAATTTAAGAAGATTTGTAAGTGGTTAAACAAAAAATGCCACAAGCAAATTTTGTACTGTGTTTTAAAGTTCAATTTGAGAAATTTCATCACACAGTTTTATATAAAATAATTGTCAATGGGCTTGAGTACATCTTGTGCTAATAAACAGCTTGAAGATTTCTTCCTATAAAAGGGTGGAAAGATAGGAGGCTTATTAGAAAAAAGAATGAGTGGAATCTTGAGAGGATTTCCAGGCAATACATACAGGCTTCTAAAAGCAATCCAGGCATGAGTTTCTGGGCTTTTGATGTCATCTTTACATGGGAGGAAATCTCAAAACCAAGGTATTAAAAGTCATTTTTTCTCTGCCAATTCACCGTTCAGACCGAACTCTGAATTTCAGGAACCTTTCTGTATAATTTTGTTTTTCAGATATATTGACCCCATAGGTCGTATTTAATAGTGTTATTACTGAGAATTCAAAACAATGCTTTCATTGTAAAATCTGCCATCCAAAGCAGAAGCAGTCTATAAAAATCAAGATCATTTAGAATTTTACCAAGGTATCTTTTAGTTTGTCTAGGATTCATGTTGATTCCAGTTTTGCTTTCAGACTTGCACATGCCATAGTCTGAAAGCTAGTGGCTGAGAGAAGCAGAACCACACTGTCTCTTTGTAAAACCCCAGTAGTCACAAGGAACTGTCCATTGAGATGTCTGTCACTGATGACAATAGTCTGGAAATCCTCTCACCTATGGAAAAAAGAAAGGAGAGTGAGAATAAAATAAAGAGAGTAGGAAAAACAGAGTGAAAAAGGTAAGGAAGGAGGCAAAGAAAAAAATTAGAGCCGGGCTGAACAGCAATGATAGGCAACAGAGGGTCCTGTGGCACCTTTGAGACTAACAGAAGTATTGGGAGCATAAGCTTTCGTGGGTAAGAACCTCACTTCTTCAGATGCAAGACATCTGCATCTGAAGAAGTGAGGTTCTTACCCACGAAAGCTTATGCTCCCAATACTTCTGTTAGTCTCAAAGGTGCCACAGGACCCTCTGTTGCTTTTTACAGATTCAGACTAACACAGCTACCCCTCTGAGCAATGATAGGATCCACATTCAGATCACAACTTTCTGCAAGTGTAGAGGTGTTTGCATTTTGGATTCTAGTTTGGGCCCACTTTACACACAGGCCAAATCTGCAATGTTTGGAGCCAAATCCAAATTGTCCCAGAGTTTGAGGTGGAGATTGGTATCCAGCTCCAACTGGAGCCTATTTCTAGAGGTAAGAGTGGAAAATAGATGCCGGATATATCAGTGGCCTGAAAATCATCCTCTTCACCACTATGAACTAACTGCTGACCTTCGAAAGCTTGTCTCTCTCACCAACAGAAGTTGGCCCAATAAAAGATATTACCTCACCCACCTGGTCTCTTTAGAAAAAAGTAACAATGTCAAATTAGGAAAAATCTTGGAGTATATGTGTACCTTTGTCTCTTTGACTACGGCCATATTTTACATTGTAGCGAGAGAGGAGTCCCCTTCATCCCACTTAAGTCTGCAAGCAATATCTGTGCGTTCTTCATGGAAATGAGGACATGCCAATTGTCACTGATAACATCGGAAGTTGTAGATGCTCTGGGTTTCCTCTGATCAGACCTTTTATTTGTGACTTATCAAATGTAGAAATGTCTGTACTACACTGTATATTGGGAACTTTTTCTTAAGCACACATTATTCTAAGCCAGGTGCTGTATAAGCAACAAATACATTTAAACCTACTACTCTATTTTCCATCCTGTATGAATTAAATAATTTTTCTTATTCCCAGTTTATTAACATACAAAGTAAATTGTAAGCTGAAACTTGTCAGTACTATCAGAAAATGCAGCATTTAGTACTTAAGGCAGGTTATCTCTTCATACTTGGGGTTTCTCTATCCCAAGTCAACAATCAGAACAAAAGAGAAATGAAGGACAAGATCACCACTATCAATCCAATGTACTCTTTGCTAATTTTGATTCAGAATTTGGGAAGCTCCCTAGTAGGCCAAATACACGTTAGACATAGAGGACATCTATCCTCTGCACTTTTGTATCACTTTTTTTTTCACTAGGCTTGACAGTTCATAACACTAATGTTGCATCAGCTCAGTATTGCCAAACCCAAGCATTAAAAAATCATGAAACAGGCCTCCCAAAATCATGAGCTTGACTTAAAAAATCATGACATTTTAAAAACAAAAATGTTTACATTATTTTTATTTGCCTTCTGGTCTCAGAGCCAAGGACTTAACACACTAGGCCCCAGCCCATCAATCAGAGCTACACGGAAGGACCTCTGCACCCATGAGCGGTTCCACTGCCTTAGATTCAACTGCAGCATTAGAGCTATTGATAGAGAAGAGCCCCCTCCCCCCTGTTTTGGACTGTAATTCTTCTGCACTTGTTAATAATAATATGAGTTCACAACTTTACTTTTGCATGTGGCTCACAGGAAAAAAATGTCACAATGAGTGCATAAGTACAGTCTGGATTCAAACACAGAACTCGTGGGAAAATATGCTCCTGTCCTGTACAAGGAATGATCACATAGTCAACATCTGGAATTACACCAACACTTATTTATATAAACATTATATCTCATCTTTTTTTAAAAAAATTGTTTATTCATTTATTGTTGGCAGTGTCTGAGAGAAACCAAATGGCAGCATGGCAAGGGTTTGCCAGATGTGGTATTCTGTCTGGTTTGTCAGAATTGTCATGTTTTTTAAAAGGAAAAACCTTTTAAAGAGGTGAAGAGTATAAGAAGCTAAACATAATGGTGTTTAGATTAATAGGTCTTTTGCTTTAAGCTTTCTATGTTCACATGGTGTTGATATCTGAAGTTCTCTATGCACACAGGGCTCTACTCAGCCCTGGCAGAAGTGTCACTTCTTCCAGTTGACTTCAATAGGACGGAAACCCTGTTATGCCAAGGATGAATTTGATCCATGCTTCGTACTTCAGGAGCATTATTTGTATTAAGTGACACTGGTTTTGCCAAGATAAGCAGTTAGAGATCAATCCTCTTGATTCCAAACTCCATTGACTTCAAATGCAATTTTGAGTGTGCAAGGAATGCAGGATCTGCTGCCCATATTTCAATGAATAAGATAGTAATCAAGGGCCAGACCTTGCTCCCACTGAAATCAGCAGGAATTTTAACATAGACTTAAACGGATGTAGGATTGAGCCTTAGGTTTACAAACCCACACCTGTTCTATTCTTTGGGCTGGACCTGGATGGCTTTTCATTTACACGTAGGTCCCTTTCCACTGACTTAAAGGGGGCATAAATGTAATTTGCTCCCAGTTTAGGGCTCCTTTACCCTGCCAAATTGTTGTACAAGGGCAATCAGGCCCTTTCTGGGTTAATTATTGTGTCACCTGGGCTGCAATATTCTGTACAAATTCTCTTTTTAAACATTTGTTGATGCTAAATTAAATGTTCACGTGTGTGTGTGGAGGACACACTGCACAAGCACCCTCGCGACTTATCCTGCCACTTTTGAAAGTAGTGCTGCTCCAGGTATTTTTGAGAGTCACTTTCACTTACCAATTTGGATGCCCGATCCTGCTTCGCTTGACATCAAGGGAACCAGGACTGGCTTCTCAGGAGAGAGCCTCCTTTATAAGAAAAGCTCATTGTTTTCTGTATGGAGAAAAAGACAATAACATAGAAATAGTCCCAAACATGTTCTATTAATAAGGCCTTCATTTTCAATAGCCATTTCTCGGTGTTCTTAATATTGTCTCTCATAATATTTATTTGGCATACATGTGTGATACATGCTACATTTTAAATATCCCCACTAAAAATGAATATTAGAACATTCCATATTGCATTTTACCTGTCAGAGGTCATCAGAAACGGTATTTCAAGAAAACTGAAAGCAATAGATGTAGTTTGCCCAGTAGATTAATACTGAGCCATGAACTTTCATCCTCTGCAGCAAGATTTCCATCCAACTGACATAGAACTGACAGGCAGTAACACTCACAACCAGGGGAATCCAATTTAGAGGGAGTTCAAATGGTTTCAAGCTACTCATAGGTCACAGAGGTAAAGTATGCATAAGAGAGCTGGCTTTAATCAGAAGGTTTTCAGTAATGTCATACCAGAATGATGGACCACATTGAAAATGAGCTGGGTGTTAGACTTGAGAATTAAACCAAATATATTTAAATGTTATCTGAATATACTCTAAGCATTTGCAGAGATTTCCACAGGATCACAGATTGCACTTTTCAGGACAATGAAGCGAGACACAGAATTCAGCCCTGAAATAAGTGAGTGCACTTCCCACTGAAACCAGTGGGGATTGTCACTGTTTACACCAGTTTGGCCCTATATCTGTAACTGGATGGAAGCTGTTTTAGCAGATGGAAACAAAACAAAAACCAAACACACATAACAAAGCTCCACCTCCATCGTGGGGGACAGTTTAAAAAAAAATAAAATAGAGGAGACTAAAATTCTTCTCCGCAATGGAATGTGCATGCTTAGGAAAATTGGGAGGGATGGTAAGCACATTCGTGAAGGAGAGCAAGAGAGGATTCTAGCAAAAACTAATTCTAATACATACAGTTATCAAATACTGACCTACTTCTGAAACTGGCAGATGGAATCTCAGTTTAACATTTTAAACTAAAGAATAACACGTCCTTTGGTAAAAATGAGAGGACTCAGTTCAATGAAAGACAAAGTGTGAGTCTCTAGAGAGTCTTTTAAAGGTTAGATTCCAACAGGAAACCCCCAAATCTGTCAACTCCTTTTATTTCAAACCTCTCAGATCACTGTGGTTCCAATCCAAATCAGGCACGTGCCCTCATTTTCATTTGGATGGTCTAAGAGCTCTCTGAACAAAGTTAAGGGAGGCAGTCCAGACAAAGGAGTTCTTTAGATCTGAAACTCAAGCACCACTAGTGTAAGTCTGAGTTTTCCTATAGCACAGCCTCAGCTTTGTGCTACCAGCAGCATGAAAAAGGAAACTGAAAAACAGTTCAATAATATGTTGGATGCCAGTATAGACTTTGTATTAAAGTACAGTCCTTCCACTTGTAAGTTTCAAGATTTGCATTGTGCTCAAGGGGATGTGCCCTTGAAATCAATATATTTGTAAATGTAGAAAACATCCAAAAATATTTAAATAAATGGTATTCTATTATTGTTTAACAAAGTGATTAATCGCTTGGCAGCTCTAGTTATAAGACATTCAGATATAAGCAGTACCAGCACTGGAACCATACTATTCTATATTCCATTACTTTAATCAGCATCATGTATTATTACTATGCAATATTTGATGACTTTAAACATTTTAATATGTTTTTTCTTTCAGGCATCTTAAATCGGTTGTTTCAATCAAAACTACGGTAAAAAATGTACGTGCATTTTGGGAATTCAGTTGAGATGTACGTTGGAGTGATTCATTTTGGCAACTTCCACCCTGGGGAAGTTCACCATCCAATCGACAATTTGCCACCAACTCCTTGACAGTGGGTATCATGGGATGGGCTAATTTATTAGTATATTCTCAAACAGCTACTAAGCAGAATGCTGGAAGAAGAGATGTAGAGTGAATGTAGAGTGAGTGAGAGAAGAGAATTACTTAACTATAAAAAGGTTCTCAAACACAGATTTACTTTTTTCACTGATCACCACTTTTGAACACTCCTCACCATCCTTGCTGGTGGTCATGGTAGTTAAAACTCACTCCACTCACATAAACCCGAAGCCAAACTTTTTAAAACTGGGTGATGGTTTTGCTCTTAAATCCATATCCATATTATATTATATATATTATATTCATTTAGGAAGCATTAACAGGTTTACAAATTCTTGTCATGTACATATCAGAAAGAAAACATTACAACAGTGAGCTTTTGTTTAAAGAGACATTACCTGAATCCATTGTTAGACACACGCATACAATCCAAGAGAGAAGCAGTATGGGGCATGATACTAACGGCTCGAAGGGAGGCCCTATGAGCCTCGACAGGACCAGGTTTAAGTCCCATGGGGGGATCGAGGTGGGCTCCCCATCCCAGGTCTGACGTGTCCGAGACTAAGGTTACTGACAGATGAGGGGCAACAAAGGGTACCCCTTCATTGCAGATCTTGGGTCTCTCCACCAGGCCAGTGAAGTGAGGACTGGAGGCGGATTCGTGACTATTGAGTCCAGGTGGTATCTGTTCGGGGAGTAGACTGACGCCAGCCACATCTGAAGAGGTCTGAGGTGTAGTCTTGTGAGCGGCAGCAGGTAGGTACATGCTGCCATGTGACCCAACAGCTTAAGACAGACCTGAGTGATCATTAGTGGGTGGACTGTGACCTTGGAAATCAGGTCCGACATAGCTTGGAAACAGGCTTCCAGTAGGGAAGCTTTGGCCCGGGTCAAATTGAGCGCTATCCCAACTAACTTTATTCTCTGAATTGGGACCAGGGTTGACTTCTGCTCATTTATCAACAGCCCAGCACCTGGAAGGTGGCCCATACAGTGCAGATGCTGTGCCACACCTGAGCCTGCTACCGAACTTTGATCAGCCAGTCATCGAGATACAGGTAGACTTGCATACCTCAATGCCTGAGGAAGGCTGCCACCACTGTCATATACTTTATTAAGGCCTGTGGGACTTCTGATAGACTGAAGGGAAGAGCAGTGAATTGGTAGTGGCATTGCCCAACTATGAACCTGAGGAATCTTCTGTGACTGCGGAAAATAGAGATGTGAAAATAGGCATCCTTTAAGTTGAGGGCAGAGTACCAGTCTCCTGGCTCTGGGGGGGAAAGAGGGGGCAGAATGATGGAGGCCAGAGAGACCATGCAGAACCTCAGTTTCTTGAGATATTTCTTGAGGTGACACAGGTCCAGGATAGGCTGTAGACCACCTTGGCCTTCAGGATTAGGAAATATCAGGAGTAAAACCCCTTCCCCATCTCAAGTCTTGAGGAACTGCCTCCATGGCCCCCACATGTAGGAGGACTTGCACCTCCTGAATGAGAAGCTGCTTGTGAGAAGGGTCCCTGAAGAGGAATGGGTGAAGGGGTTGGGAGGGATGGATGAAAATTGAAGGGTTAAATGACTGTTACTGTAGTCAGTACCCAATGGTCCAATGTTATCTATGACCACGCTAAACTGAAGGGTGACAGGTAGTCCAAAAAACAAAAATGGGGTCGGATCTGGAGTTGAGACTGGTTAACCCCCTTGGGCGTATCTTCAAAAGGCCCGCTTGGCTCACTGAAATATCTATGAGAGCCCGACTGGGAGGCTGAGGTAGAAGGGTGGAGTTGTCATTGTTTATAACCTTTCCCCTTTCTTCTGTTGGGCTCCTGCCTGGCAGGTGCCATGAACCTGGGAGGCTGCTGGGGCCTGAAAAGCTTCCTGGAGGCTAGCAACTTGTAAAGGCCTAAGGAATAAATGTAGGTCTTGAGTCTTTGAGGCTCTGGAGCTTCAAGTACGTCTGATTGGAAAACAGGGAGGAGCCTTCAAAAGGGAGGTCCTGGACAGACTGCTGAACCTTGTGAGGAAGGCCAGACGATTGAAGCCATGAGAAGCACCTCATGGTGACTGCCAATGCCATAGTCCAGGCTGCCAAGTTGTCTGCATCCAGAGCTGCTTGAAGGGAGGTCCTGGCCACTGTCTTGCACTCCTCTAAGATAGCCACAAGTTGGGAGCTGGTACTGGGGGGAACCCTCAGGGATTCCAGTACTGCCACTGCATCGGCCAGTGGCCTGGCAGCCAAGTGTCATGGAAGGACCAGTACCAAAATCTGGAGGCCTGGAGGATGGGTAGGTCTTTGAGATTTGGAGTGAAGGATTCCTCTTTGCCCTCCGAAGAATATTCTTCCCTTGTAGACCATGGCGGTGCAGTACCTGCTTCTGCCACCAGGTGGTGCTGAGAGATTGGAGACCAGTGCCGGGATGGTGACCGATGCACTGGTACCATGGAGGACTTGCCTCCAGACAGTGCCACGGTGGTCAGTACCAGGATGGAGCTTGCCAGACCTTGTTCCCTTCTGACCCATGTCGCCCTACCCGGCGGGGTTCCTTGAGGGGTTGGTGGGATCGGGAAGGACAGCAGATCCTTCGCCATCTGAAAGGCCTCTGGTATCGAGGGGGCCTACAACCGTATGGCCCCCTGGCTGTTCCTGAGAGTCGGTGGTGGGTCCCATACCAGACTCAGCACTCTAGGCAGAGTCTGCAAAGCCATCAGTGGCTCAGGGGAGGATGAGTGGCCTGATGCAAGTCTCACTGCATCAGTCCCTCCCTGCTTGTCTCTCTTCAGCACTGGAGAATTCTGTGAAGAACATGGTGCCAGAGGAGCACTCCGCACAGATACTGAAGTACTCTGATCCAATTTGAAGTGGCTTGGCTCTGAGGCTGGTCTGAGGGCCGCCTCCATAAGAATGGATTTCAGCCAAATGTCCCTATCCTTTCTGTTATGGGGTTTGAAGTCCTACAGATCTAGCACTTCTCTTTGATATAAGACTCCCCCAGACACTTTAGACAGCTAGTGTGCGGGTCATTAAATGGCATCAGCTTGCCGCAAGAGGCAGACGGCTTGAAGCCCAGGGCATGCCCAGCCCCAGGGGCAAATAGACCCCCAACGACAGGAAAAACTATTAACGCTACTATATATACTAACTCTAACTAAGAACTATATATACTAACTATGATAACTATACAGAATATGACAGAGAAAGTCCAACCATTGGGGAAGAAACCTTGCCACAGCAAGAAGGATTGTTCCAGCAATTGTTATGGGTGGTAAGAAGGAACTGAGAGCATGCGGGGCCAGTGGCGCTGGCACATATGTGTGTAGCTCCAGAGGGTGCTAGAGCTGACCCTAGGGATATCACTCAGGGAAAAATCTCCAGCAACTGTGCACATGGCACATACCTAGCTAGCATGGAATGGACACAAGCAAGCATTCGAAGAAGAATTAATGCTGCTGACAAAAATAAAACTGAAGCCTTTGAGATGTGCTGCTAAGGAAGATTTTTGTGTACCTCCTGGATAGAAAACAAGACAAATACTTATATTAGAAATATCACTGGAGAGAAGCAGACCCTGCTGTCAGAAATCAAGATGCATAAACTTATGTGCTTTGGTCACATTAGATGTAGAGATGGAAATAACCTTGAGAAGGTTATCATGGCAAGAATGGTGGCAGGTCGACCAGTGCGGAGATGGATATATGATGTGTGGTTGATCCCTGGGAGGTCTGCTGCTGAGTACTCAAAGCTAGCGATGGATCAAGAAGTCTTCTGAAAATTCTGGTATATTATCAATATTCAGGCATGAATAAATAGATTTTACTTAGCAAAAATGGAACACTTTAAAAACAGGAGGAATTCTAGTGCTACATGCAAGTTCATAGCCTGTAAATTGCTCTTAGGTTCTTTCACAGCCAGAGAGAGATCATAGAATTTATAACACAACATTCTAGTTAAACATTGGACTAGCCAAGATGCCCATACTAGGGTCAGTAAAATAAATATTTCTATGCTTGAAAATCCTGAGAACATTGAGGCTTTTAGTGTCCTATGAAGCATCACTTTATTGCTTGGCATAAATGTTTTCTTCTCATGTTGGACCTATATTCAAGATTTTCATTGTCTCATTCAAGATTTTTTTTCCGTTTTTAAAGAGTTCTCTTCCAATTCTTGCTCTAACTCACTATCCAGGTAAAATAGCTAAATTGTTAAATCATACCTTACTCATAATTAGTTTGCATAGCTCCTCCCCCCCGCCCCACCCCACCCCCACCTTATACAGGGCTCTCAGCTTTGCGGGATAAATAATCAAGTTAATCTTGTACTATTACCTACTCCTCGAAAGTCAGATTTAAAGAAATTTTCTTCTTTCATCCCAGTTTACTAGGTCAGCAAAGTGTATATTCTTATTTTCTGAGGAAACAAAAAATCCTTTTTACTGTTCACAGGCTTCAAAGCCAGTTTTTAATAAAATAAGTCTATAAAGAGTAATGATAGTGGGCACATTTCCCAGTTGCTCCAAATCTTTCATATAATCCTATCAACTCCACATTATTATTATTTTTTATCATAATGTAGTTCTGAAGACTTTTTCAGTCCGTGTTTCCATTTCTATAAGTACATTCAGGGCTTCAAGCCAACAGGATGGACCTGTGAATAAGGCAAAGGGACTGTGTGAGGCTCCATAGGACTAGAACCTGTGGCTGCTGGACCCTGAAAGACTGCCGCATCCACATCACTACCTGACAACTCTGGCAAAGTAGCAATCTGTGTGGTCATCCACAGAGGGCCCGATTGGCAGTGCTCCCGGGATCCCTGATTAGTCCAGGTGCACTCCTTAAGATGGGAGGGGCATCAGGAAGTTGTTTGTGTAACTACGTGGATCCCCTGCCAGCTACTCTGACAGACCCTGTTCCTTTGCCTTATTTGAGTTTCTGGCTCTGACCCTTGGCTCTGGTTCCTCGCTTCCGACCCCGGATTCGTCTGGTTCCCGGCTTCTGATTCTGGCTCTGACCCTTTGCTCTGGCCTTACCAACTAGGCCTGACTCTGGTTACACCCACTAGGCCTTACAGCCCATGCCCTGGCTGTGGCTCTGTACAGGAGTCTGATCAACTAAAATAATTTAAAGAAAATTTGCAATTAATTGCTTTGTGGCCTTCTTCCTCCTCCATACCTGCTGGACACTCTAAATAATGCAGCTTTTTGCTTTTTAACACATTCTAATGGCATATTATATTTAAAGTGGAGTATTTCCATTAATTACAGCTGCTATATACTTTCCTTCATGTCCTAGCTAATCTTCCTCATAAGCTTCCAACAATTGCATCCTTTCTTCCATGACTTTTAGTTTTACTTTCCAGAGCTCCATGAAATGTAGGTTGACAGAATCAATCTTTAATCTCATTACTGGAAGTTTACCTCTACCCCACCCAAGTGAGTTTTTGAAAGCCCTCAGTATCCATCCATTGGATCTCTATTGAGAAGTTGGCCATGGACCAACATCAAATTCTAGCCTCTTGCGTGATTGGATAACCGCTAAAGCAACTCCATTATCAATGTACTGTCCAAAGTTCTATCCTCTCGCTGGGGTGCTGAGTTTTATTAGTTCTCTTTTTGGGGAGAGGTTGCCATCATAATACAAAAGTGTAAGGGCAAAAATCTCAGAGGAACCGGGGAGCTCAGAAAACACCAAAGCAGGAGATCAGTATGTCTTAGGGAATGTCTACATTGTAATTACGGGGAATGACTGCAGCTCACACTGACACACCTATGCTAGCTTTAATCTAGCTAGGTCCGCTACTGGAGCAATGAAACCAAGGCAGCATGGGCTTCCACACAGGCTAGCTGCAGGAGACGGAGTAATTACCCACGATTCCGGACAAGTTTGTACAGCTTGCACTTAAACAACAAGGAGTCCGGTGGCACCTTAAAGACTAAAAGATTTATTTGGGCATAAGCTTTTGTGGGTGCATCTGAAAAAGTGAGGTTTTTTTACCCACGAAAGCTTATGCCCAAATAAATCTGTTAGTCTTTAAGGTGCCACCGGACTCCTTGTTGTTTTTGTGGATACAGACTAACACGGCTCCCTCCTGATACTTGCATTGAAGTGTGCTGCTGCGGTTTCACTGCTCTGGTACCTGAGCTAGCTATATTAAAACTCACTCAGGTATGTATACACATGTTGCAATCACATCCTGTGACTGCAGTGAGACCAACCCTTACTGTCAGACTAGAAGTGATACCTCTGATCTGCCCACTTCCACTCACAGCATTACACTGATTTTAAAAAAGGCAAAGCTGGGAAAAGATTAACATATAGGTTACGATACATGATAAGTCAGTTTAAGTGCAAAAAGGGAAAGAGGCCAGTGAAAGATGGCTGGGGTAAATAATTAACAGAAAAAGATATTACTAGAGAGAGAGAGAAATATTATCAATTCCACTAAGAGGGAGGGATAAATGTATGAAGTGTTTACACTTCCCAGGGGAGGGAGTAAAATACTAAAGAAAAGTGTATCAGAACAGGCAATTAGGGGATTAAAATCTGAGGCTAAATCAGGGGACTAAAATCGTAGGACAGTGGCAACAGACAGATGTGCCACCCTGGAAATAAAGGTTGCAAAATTCAGTGTGTTAAGTAGGTATTATTTATTATCCTCATTTTACAGATTGGAAAACTGACAGAAGCTTGGTTTGACTTGCCCAGTTACACAGTGAATCCGTGACAGATCTGGAACTAGAACTGAGGCATTCCAGACTCCCAGCCTTCAGTTTAATCGTTCAGATCACTCTAATGTCTCTAAGGGAGGAGCATAATGGGGCATACATGATGTAAATTGGTCATGTCATGTGCTGCTCAGCAGAGGGACTAGAAACCAGCTGGGCCCTGTGTGACGTTATCGACAGGAACGACATATCGACATTATAGATCATTGTTGCAACCAAGGTCCTGTAGTGGCACCAAATCTCATATAAAGGGGGTCAAATAAGGTGTCTAAGACAAGGTTATGGTTTGCTGGTTATGATTATGCTATCTGTATGCATGTATCATTTTTGTATTTAAAGTTAGAAGTATTGGCGCTATACTGGCTGTATTTCAAACTTGTGCTGTGCTTCTAGGTGACACCCCAGACAATTTGGCATCAGCACTGCCTAGCCTGCTTGATGGCCCATTAAGGACCATCAGCTATATAACTGACCCACTGAAAGAAGGCAGATACACCTTGTGACTCAGCAAGGAATGCAGGGACATGCCTATGGACAGAACTCTAAGGTTTTTCCATGCCATGTGCTGGATAGTTTGTCTTTGGAACAAAGAAAGCAAGAGACTATAAAAGGCTGCTGCATCTCCTCCATCTTGTCTTCAATCCTGCTTCTTGCCTCTGGAGGAACTTTGCTACAAACTGAAGCTCTGAACAAAGGACGGAATGACCCATCCCAGCTGTGGATGTACTCCAGAAACTTGATTTGAACTTGCAGTTATTCTATCACTGCTACAAGCCTGAACCAAGAACTTTGCCATTACGGTATGTAATTGATTCATTTAACCAATTCTAGCTCTCATCTATATCTTTTTCCTTTTATGAATAAACCTTTAGATTTTAGATTCTAAAGGATTGGCAACAGCGTGATTTGTGGGTAAGATCTGACTTGTATATTGATCTGGGTCTGGGGCTTGGTCCTTTGGGATCGGGAGAATCTTTTTTCTATTACTGGGGTATTGGTTTTCATAACCATTCATCCCCATAACGAGTGGCACTGGTGGTGATACTGGGAAACTGGAGTCTCTAAGGGAATTGCTTGTGTGACTTATGGTTAGCCAGTGGGGTAAAACCAAAGTCTTCTCTGTTTGGCTGGTTTGGTTTGCCTTGGTGTGCACAGGAACCCTAGCCTTGGGCTGTAACTGCCCTGCTTTAATCAATTTGTCCTGAATTGACACTCTCAGATGTGTCCCACCAAGGGCAGCATCATTACACCCTGCCTGCAGTGAAGTTTCCAACATGGTATGTCATACATGTGTGCATTTAAGATGACAAAAAACAGTGTGTTGCACTGAGGTTGCAGTGGTGGTGATGACTGTGAGGTTACAGAGAAGGCACAAGCTTGAGGTAAGAATAGTGGGCCTGTTGGAGGTTATGAAACAAGAAAGGATCTTGCTGAAGGTTATGGAAGGAGAGAAGAAAGAAAGGCTTACAGTCTGGGGTGGTGCTACATGGGAGTTCCGTCAGTGTAGTCTCCTAGGAGATGCACTAATCCAGTGTTTTTCCTGGCTGGCTTGAGCTGGGACCACCCATCATAGGAACTACAACAGCTATAACAGAATCAGGTGGTCACAGCCTAGGCATATGCTCAAATATAGTCTGATAAATAAAACTCTAAAAATTGTAATTGCAGCTTTAAAAAACTCTCTAAATGTTGTCATGCAGAAATCTGGATATAAAATACACTGAGAATCAAAAGTAGCGTTTCTAGCCCTTTTGAAGGACTGGTTTGAAAATAGTGTGAGGTGTGTAACGGTATGGTGCAGCACAGGGCAGTAATATTATTGCAGAAAAAGAGATGACAGAAAGGGATCAGCTTTGCTGTAACGTCAACGTTCTATCCTCGCTGGGGATGGTGATCTCTCTTTAGACTCATTCCCTGCCCATGCTAATCGGAGTCGCACTACCTCAAGTGAACTGTTAAAGTTTCCTGTTGCGAGCTGAGTAACCCACATGTTGATGGAGAATGATGTTTTGTCAGTGATATAGGAATGGAATACTGTGCAATTTTTCTATGTTACTAACACTGAATATCAATCTTATGTGGAGTTCAAGATATCTAATTATACTCAAATCCCAAATTTTTCAAACTTTTGGACATCAAAATCCATATTGAGATATCCAAATAAACGTGACTCGGTTGTCAGAAGTATTGGGCACCCACACATTCCATTGTCTTTTTGGGGGGCTCAGCACCTCTGGAAAATCAGACCATTTTGGGGGGTGCCTAAAAATGGATTTGGGTGCTTAATCTTAGGCATGCAAGTTTCAACATGCCCAACACATCTAAAGCACTGGAACATCTCATAACATATATGTCCAGTAGCAGCATGCACCATCCCCTTTACTACAGCAACACTATTTGTAGATTTGCATGCTCTGGCCAGCTGACTTACAAGGATCAAAGCTCTTTGTCAGCGAGGAAATAATGGGAACCAAAGGGGTTAACTCCTGCACTATCTCAAACCACATTTGTGTTCTTTTGTGATAACACCCAGAACTTAGTAGGCATTATATAATGGCTGCATGATCTGAAGTCTGGAAAAACCTAGAAGCATCCAATTTTTTTCACTGATAAGATCGGCACTTATTTGGCATTACCACACATATCTCAATCTTTAAATAATTAACCTACAACCAATGTGTATGAAATTGCCACAGTAAGCTCACGGTCCATGACTGTTTGCAGTTAAATTAATAGAATAAATAATTTACACCAAAAAAGTGTGCACAAAGATAGTGCCAATAAACCTGATAGAACTTGGCGACCAGGGGCTGCTAACAGGGAGTTTCGCAAGGGAGTTCTCCAGGTGAAGGAGGAGCAATACAGCATCCTTTTGGGGTAAGTGACTGTCTGTAGTGTGTGTTTGTTTGTGTTTGAGGGTTACTTGCTGTGTGCTGAGCTTGTGTTTGTCAGTCTGCTTGTTTGTTTTGGTTGTTTGAAGGACCGTGTGCTGTGGCTGGCAGTTGGAAGCTGTGAGCTTCAAAGGAAGGTTTGAAAGCTAGAAGCCTCTGGTAAGTGGCTGAGCCTTAATCAGTGGGCGGGGCATTCATACAGGCCAGGGCTTTATAAAGCAGCGCACAAGCGACCAGGGAGCTTTGCGACCAGGGGCTGCTAACAGGGAGTTTCGCAAGGGAGTTTGGAAGGGGGCGAGGTTCCCTTGCCGGTTCCATCTGTTTTCTCTTGATTCCCCTTAATACCTATAAAGCAACTACATTCTAACTTTTTGCTTAAACAACCCTTTCAGCTGACAGGAGGCTGCAGACGGGAGTTTGACAGAGGGAGGCTTACGATGGTTAGGAAGACCCGCAACACCTGTGCCAGCACTGCTACTGTCTCCTCCACCTGTGCCTGTAGCCAGACAGAGTGCCTAAGCATGGATGCCTCTACCCAGATCCTGGTGTGGTTTTGCAAAGACTGTAACTTGCAATTTCCACTTACTGATATCCAGGCTGGGGGGACCATCCAATGTGAGAGGTGCCTGCTGGTGGAATCTCTCAGGCAGCAGGTGGGAGAGCTACAGGAGGAGGTGGCTAGGTTGAGGAGCATCCGTATCCACGAGCAATTCCTCGACAGTGTCCATGTGGAGACAGCTGAGGTAGCTGTCCCAGGACACAGGACTGCTGATACACCACTGGTGGAGGAGGAGATGGCTCAGGGTGGACACTGGCAGCTGGTTACTTCTGGCAGCAGGCAGTGCTCCACCCTTGCTCCGAACCCTCCTGCCGTGGTTATAGGTAACCGTTATGCTCTTCTTGACACAGGAAAGAAGGAATCACTCCCTACAGTAAAGGAGGAGAAGCCTCGTACCCCTAAGGCTGGAAAGTCTGCTGCCACCACTGCGAATAGGAAACGTAGGGTAGTGGTGGTCGGAGACTCTCTGCTGAGGGGGACGGAGGCGCCCATCTGTCGCCCTGACATTTCATCTCGGGAGGTATGCTGCCTGCCGGGGGCCCGTATCCGAGACGTTACGGAGGCATTGTCGAGGATTATCCAGCCCTCTGACTACTACCCCATGCTACTCATCCATGTGGGCACAAATGATACTGCGCGGTGTGACACTGAGCGGATCAAGAGTGACTACAGGGCTCTGGGAGTACGGGTAAAGGAGTTTGGAGCGCAGGTGGTATTCTCTTCAATTCTTCCTGTCAAAGGTAGGGGCCCGGGCAGAGACAGATGCATCATGGAGGTGAATGCCTGGCTGCGAAGATGGTGTCGCCAGGAGGGCTTTGGCTTCCTAGACCATGGGATGCTATTCGAGGAAGGACTGCTAGGCAGAGATGGCGTTCACCTTTCGAGGAGAGGAAAGACCCTATTCGGACACAGACTGGCTAACCTAGTGAGGAGGGCTTTAAACTAGGTTCGACGGGGACAGGTGAGCAAAGCCCACAGGTAAGTGGGGAACATGGAGACTGGGGAGATGGGTCGGAAACGAGAGGGAGTGTGGGCTATATTGGCAGAGAGAAAGGAGAGTCAGGACAAAACTGGGAGGAAAGATCAAACCAGTATCTTAGATGCCTATATACAAATGCGAGAAGTATGGGGAATAAGCAGGAAGAACTGGAAGTGCTAATAAATAAATAGAACTATGACATTGTTGGCATCACTGAAACTTGGTGGGATAATACACATGATTGGAATGTTGGTGTGGATGGGTACAGCTTGCTCAGGAAGGATAGACAGGGGAAAAAGGGAGGAGGTGTTGCCTTATATATTAAAAATGTACACACTTGGACTGAGGTAGAGATGGACATAGGAGACGGAAGTGTTGAGAGTCTCTGGGTTAGGCTTAAAGGGGCAAAAAACAAGGGAGATGTCATGCTAGGAGTCTACTACAGGCCACCTAACCAGGTGGAAGAGGTGGATGAGGCTTTTTTCAAGCAACTAACAAAATCATCCAAAACCCAAGATTTGGTGGTGATGGGGGACTTCAACTATCCGGATATATGTTGGGAAAATAACACAGTGGGGCACAGACTATCCAACAAATTCTTGGACTGCATTGGAGACCACTTTTTATTTCAGAAGGTTGAAAAAGCTACTAGGGGGGAAGCTGTTCTAGACTTGATTTTAACAAATAGGGAGGAACTCGTTGAGAATGTGAAAGTAGAAGGCAGCCTGGGTGAAAGTGATCATGAAATCATAGAGTTTGCAATTCTAAGGAAGGGTAGAAGGGAGAACAGCAAAATAGAGACAATGGATTTCAGGAAGGCAGATTTTGGTAAGCTCAGACAGCTGATAGGTAAGGTCCCATGGGAATCAAGACTGAGGGGAAAAACAACTGAGGAGAGTTGGCAGTTTTTCAAAGGGACACTATTAAGGGCCCAAAAGCAAGCTATTCCGCTGGTTAGGAAAGATAGAAAATGTGGCAAAAGACCACCTTGGCTTAACCACGAGATCTTGCACGATCTAAAAAATAAAAAGGAGTCATATAAAAAATGGAAACTAGGACAGATTACAAAGGATGAATATAGGCAAACAACACAGGAATGCAGGGGCAAGATTAGAAAGGCAAAGGCACAAAATGAGCTCAAACTAGCTACGGGAATAAAAGGAAACAAGAAGACTTTTTATCAATACATTAGAAGCAAGAGGAAGACCAAAGACAGGGTAGGCCCACTGCTTAGTGAAGAGGGAGAAACAGTAACAGGAAACTTGGAAATGGCAGAGATGCTTAATGACTTCTTTGTTTCGGTCTTCACCGAGAAGTCTGAAGGAATGCCTAACATAGTGAATGCTAATGGGAAGGGGGTAGGTTTAGTGGATAAAATAAAAAAAGAACAAGTTAAAAATCACTTAGAAAAGTTAGATGCCTGCAAGTCACCCGGGCCTGATGAAATGCATCCTAGAATACTCAAGGAGCTAATAGAGGAGGTATCTGAGCCTCTAGCTATTATCTTTGGAAAGTCATGGGAGACGGGAGAGATTCCAGAAGACTGGAAAAGGGCAAATATAGTGCCCATCTATAAAAAGGGAAATAAAAACAACCCAGGTAACTACAGACCAGTTAGTTTAACTTCTGTGCCAGGGAAGATAATGGAGCAAGTAATTAAGGAAATCATCTGCAAACACTTGGAAGGTGGTAAGGTGATAGGGAACAGCCAGCATGGATTTGTGAAGAACAAATCATGTCAAACCAATCTGATAGCTTTCTTTGATAGGATAACAAGCCTTGTGGATAAGGGTGAAGCGGTGGATGTGGTATACCTAGACTTTAGTAAGGCATTTGATACGGTCGCATGATATTCTTATCGATAAACTAGGCAAATACAAATTAGATGGGGCTACTATAAGGTGGGTGCATAACTGGCTGGATAACCGTACTCAGAGAGTTGTTATTAATGGTTCCCAATCCTGCTGGAAAGGCGTAACGAGTGGGGTTCCGCAGGGGTCTGTTTTGGGACCGGCTCTGTTCAATATCTTCATCAACGACTTAGATATTGGCATAGAAAGTACGCTTATTAAGTTTGCGGATGATACCAAACCGGGAGGGATTGCAACTACTTTGGAGGACAGGGTCATAATTCAAAATGATCTGGACAAATTGGAGAAATGGGCTGAGGTAAACAGGATGAAGTTTAACAAAGACAAATGCAAAGTGCTCCACTTAGGAAGGAAAAATCAATTTCACACATACAGAATGGGAAAAGACTGTCTAGGAAGGAGTACGGCAGAAAGGGATCTAGGGGTTATAGTGGACCACAAGCTAAATATGAGTCAACAGTGTGATGTTGTTGCAAAAAAAGCAAACATGATTCTGGGATGCATTAACAGGTGTGTTGTGAGCAAGACACGAGAAGTCATTCTTCCGCTCTACTCTGCTCTGGTTAGGCCTCAGCTGGAGTATTGTGTCCAGTTCTGGGCGCCGCATTTTAAAAAAGATGTGGAGAAATTGGAAAGGGTCCAAAGAAGAGCAACAAGAATGATTAAAGGTCTTGAGAACTTGACCTATGAAGGAAGGCTGAAAGAACTGGGTTTGTTTAGTTTGGAAAAGAGAAGACTGAGAGGGGACATGATAGCAGTTTTCAGGTATCTAAAAGGGTGTCATAAGGAGGAGGGAGAGAACTTGTTCACCTCAGCCTCTAAGGATAGAACCAGAGACAATGGGTTTAAACTGCAGCAAGGGAGGTCTAGGTTGGACATTAGGAAAAAGTTCCTAACTGTCAGGGTGGTTAAACACTGGAACAAATTGCCTAGGGAGGTTGTGGAATCTCCGTCTCTGGAGATATTTAAGAGTAGGTTAGATAAATGTCTATCAGGGATGGTCTAGACAGTATTTGGTCCTGCCATGCGGGCAGGGGACTGGACTCGATGACCTCTCGAGCTCCCTTCCAGTCCTATAATCTATGAAATTATTTGTAAGAAAATTGGATGAAACACAATTCCCTGAGTGCAAGCCATCCTGTGGCGTAAAAGGTGTGTTAGTGCTATTGTAGCATATAAGGAATAGATGAGAATCTCAGGATTGTTCAGTTTAGAGCACTCTCTCTCCATTAGTCCATTCTCTAGAGTTAAGGTATGTGGAGTGTACTGTACAAGATCTATACATTAGAATCTAAAAGGGGGGTATTTGTGTGTATGCAATATATTATACACAAATGTTTCTTAAAAACAAAAAACTTACAAGAATAATGTGGATTTTTCCCTTCAAATTACTCTAGCTTTCAGTACTCAGTCCTGGCTGAGTGAGGAGTTTATGGTATAAAATCTCACATTGAAATGGAAGCTGGGTATCATTTTCAAAGCCAGGAATCCTCCTTTCCTGAAGTATAAGGCTATTGTTTCTAGCTCAGGTTAGAAGGTACCGGACCTTAAATCTGCAATTTTATTTTGTACAGAAAATCCATTTTAGGTCATTTTTAGAGATTTCTAAAATATATTATTGAAAGTTTTTCTCTGTCTGCATTCAGTTGGGCTTATACAGCCTGACCCTCTGATTCTGTGGGTGTTGGATCAGGCCTACAGTGAGTAAGGCAGCCTTGGAATTATAGGCAGAGAGATACAAACATGGTACTACTGTCTCGCTAAAACCCCCTAAAATATTTCTGAAACAGTTTTCCTGTTGAATGGGTTGTACAGAATTCTCAAATCAAACCTCAGGTAAAGTAACTGAGTTACGCCTGGTTATTTACTGAAACTAGAGTTAGGCTTGAGACAAAACCTTTGGAGCCAGAACAGAACCCCCCCCCCCCCCACACACACACACACACACACACACAGAGTCTGGGCGGCTCCAGGCACGTGCCTGGGTGGCAAGCTGTGGAGGGCGTCCTGTTGGTTGCTGTGAGGTCGGCAGTCAGGCAGCCTTCAGCGGCGTGCCATCCGCGGTCACGCAGATTCGGAGGCGTTTCTGCGGGAGGTCCGCTGGTTCCGGATTTGGAGGCGTTTCTGCGGGAGGTCCGCTGGTTCCGCAGTTTCGGCAGCAATTCAGCGGAGGGTACACTGAAGTTGTGGGACCGGCAGATCACCCGTAGAAATGCCGCCGAAGGCCGCCTGACTGCCGTGCTTGGGGTGGCAAAAAACATAGAGCCACCCCTGCACACAGTATAAGTTTTAAACAAACAATTTAATACTGGTACACAGCGATGATGATTGTGAAGCTTGGTTGAGACGGTGAAGTCAGAGGGATATTTCCCAGGTAATGCCTTACTGCTAAATGATGAACTAGCAGTTGGCTGAGCCCTAAGGCAGCACGAATGGAGGGAGGGGAGACAGCATGGGAGACAGAGACACACACCGTGTGTGTGAGAGAGAGATACACATTGCTCCTTTTAGTACGCTGATCCCACTCTAAGTACACTGCCTTTTTAAGTAGATCAGCAAGCTGAGATGGCAGTTGCTGCCAGGAAGCTCCCTCCGTCCTGAGCCCTGTCGTGTGTCCCCCCTGTTCTATGGAAGATGGGGTAACCGGGGTGCAGGAGCAGGAGGGATGGGGACACCCTGACATTAGCCCCTCTCTTCCTCCCCGCCCTTCACAGCAAGCAGGAGCAGCTCCAATGCAGGGAGCAGCTCCAATGCAGAGGGCTGAAGCAGCACATGGCAGTGGGGGGAGGGACAGCTGAACTGCCAGCAATTGATGGCCTGCTGGGTGGCTGCTGCACAGGGAACTTAGGGAAGCGGGGAGCTGATAGGGAGGCTGCTGGTCCACCCTGGTTCCAAGCCCCCACCAGCTAGCTCCAACAGGCTGTTCTTCCTGCAAGCAGTGGACAAAGCAGGTGGCTGCCAAAAGATGTTAGAAGGGAGCATAGTGCAACTTTAAACGAGCATGTTCTCTAATTGATCAGCAACGTAACAACGAAACAACGTTAACTGGGACGACTTTAAGTGAGGAGTTACAGTATCAGAGAATCCCACAGTCAAAATGGCAACACCTCTCACTAGCAGGCATCACCCACTTTTCAGTCTGTGCTTGTCCTCTAAAAATAGTGGATTTCAACCTTTTTTTATGTGCGGACCCCTAAACATTTTCAAATGGAGGCGCAGACCCCTTTGGAAATCTTAGACTTAAGTCTGTGGACCCCAAGGGGTCCACGGACCACAGGTTGAAAACCACTGCTCTATAGCACTGGGGAGATTGCAGCCATCTTGTTCTGTTACCAGGTGCCACTGACAGACTTACCAGGCACTGCACTCTTGTGTGTGCAGCAGAAACTGACATAAGCTCAAGCTGAATCTGGCACTCTGTTTGTTTAAATTTGAGTTAAATGCTGGGTCCTGACCTGGTTTGTTGTTGATTTGTCCTGGTTTGTTGATTTTTATTGTCTAATAATGTGTCGCCTGGGACACTTTTCATGACCTTGTTCTCTATTCATACAAAATACTCAATAAAAATGTTTAAAAGAAAAAAGAAAAGAAAACATTTCTCATCAGGTTGTGAATCATTTAGTTCTATGAACTGGAACCCAGAGCTTCCCTCAATCTGTCTTGTGTGAAAATGCTCAATACTGAAAGAATCCAGAGAAGTGAATCACAAGTGACCTGTCTGTTTAGAAAGCAATGTGGAGGATGCCAATTTCACTCATCTTTTCCCAGAAGAACAAAAGAAAATCTTAACCCTGTGTAGTACAAGGTGCCCCAGAGTCACTGTCACATGTAGGGATCAGATAAGCACCTGGTTTGTTCTGTCTGTGAAGACAGCTTTATCCAAATAAAGCATGGCACATTTTATCATTCTATAATGGAAGAGACCTGTCATTCTTTGAATATCATCATATGGTTGGTGGCCAGCAGATAATGGACTGCTAAGTGTCAAGGTGACTGGCTTTGAATGTGCACAAAACTAAAAATTATAGACCTGTCATTCCATAGGCAGGCCACAATTAGCAGTCTATGCAACTTGAAATTTCCATTTTGCCAGCTGAATAATCAATTGGCTGCAGTTTCTCAATTTAGATGCATTTTTAGGCCTTTTTGCATTCAGGATTTTATCTTTTTTATGAGTTTTAAAATAAATATGCAGTGCACTTAAGCAGATGGGGTCACCTTAAAAACAACCCTCTCTCCCCAGACACATACACAAACAAAAGCATCCACTGGTATTTTATAAGCAACTCCTTTTACATTAATTTCCCCTGGTCCTGCTCTCACTTACAATGTTTCTGACAGGAGTTTTGTGCTAAGGATCACAAACAGCACCAGATTAATAGTCTCAAAGATAGTTTGCCTCTATTAACTATTTAATCTCAAATATACTTTTGTGAATTTTGATCCCAGTCCACTTGATATGTGGCTTTCGCATAATGTAAGTAAGAATTAGTCATTTCCTTATAGGGGAAATGTATCTTCACTTTTGAAGATCAGCACAAATCTCAAACTCTGTGGACACTACACAGATTGTAAATTGCCTGGGTGGGTACCTTACCTTATTTTATGCCAGTAAAACACCACATAGAAATACAGTGATTTATGAATAATACAACTATACAAAACAGCTCTGTGTTGTGTTGGTTAGTTGATTGATATCAGCACAAGTGGTAAAAATAGTTGTAGTACATCTTGTAGAACATAAAAATATGTTGTAGTACATATTGTTACCACTTTTTATCCAAGTGGTTCACCAATATTTGGGGCGAAATGGGTTGTTTCTATTGGGAAGGAGGAATTGATGCTGGGGTCAGGTATTTCTTTGATGCAATCTTATTTACAAAGAATGTACACAAAGTAGTGTTTTGCTGGACACCGTAGGAATCAAACAACAGAAGACAGACTGCTTGCTGAATATTCCAAGCCTCTTTTTCCAACCAGGACTTTGCTCCAAAAGCCCTCTATCTTGGCTTTCTTTCAGGGCCATGCTAGAAGTACTTCTCTAGTTGTTCTTGGCTTTCTAGTGCCTTCTCTATTTTCTTTTATGGTATTTCTGGCTGCTACTCTCACTCACAGCTCTACCAAACAATGTCCAGTGAAACCTCTCTGTCCACATAACTCAGCTCCTCACTGGCCTTGCATGTGGCCTGTTTTAGGCAGTAGCTACTATTGTTTCAGAAATCTTACTTACAAAGGACTACTTACATTTATCCAACTGTTATGCCCACCAATTTCAATGAGGTTTCACCCAACTCCCTGTATAGCGATAAACACGTCACAGGCCTAACTAAATATATATTTAGATGTAAAGAGTTTTGGTTCAGAAGGACTCATGTGCACTTCTTTTTCCAGCTTTGTTTCATGTTCCAGGGCTTCAAATTGTTCAGAAGATCAAAGCAGAACACAGCTGAAAACGCCATGTTCCATCTGGTTTCTACCTGAAATCATAAATCAGCCTAGGTTTGCTTGAAGCTCAGCCAAGGCATACCAATAGGTTTGCAATTCTTGATGAGCATGGGCCAACTTTCAGGTTCATAACAACATGAACCCTGGTAAATTTTGCCTAGTTTTGGGTTTCCAAAATAAAAAAGGCTTCCCATAGCTATGTTACTGCTCCTCAGCACTTATGCTTTATGGGCCTGATCCTGCAGCTACTTAATGAGAAGAATTCAGTAGAGCCTCATCCAAAGTCTATTAGAGTCAATGGAAGATACCTATGGACTTCACTGGCTTTGGATCAGGCCTCTGTAGCTGTTTCAGGATCAGGATCTGTTTTTATAGCATTTTTCAAATATTAAACAACAAATCCTTACAACCGCCCTGTGAATTAGATTGGTAACTACTCAAAGTGGGCTGAAGATCAGGAAAATGGGGTGAGGAAGGGAGTAAAATCAAGAATTACCTTAGCAAGTTGTAACACTCTGAGTCTCTGAATTTCTCCTGTTTCTTTACTCCTCTCAATAATCACTATAGAGATATCAGGACAGATCTAGCCATTGAAGGACTTGGTGCCAGTTGGGATCCTAACTTGTTCTGCTAGTAAAGCATTTTCTTTTTACACAGCCTGTGCTAGACAGATTGGTCTACATTCATCTTGGGTGTAACTCCACTGAAGCCCATGAAGATACACCAGAGATGGAGTTGACCCTATATAGAATCACAGAAATGTAGGGATGGAAGGAACCTTGAGAGATCATCTAGTCCAGTCCTCTGCACTGAGGCAGGACCAACTATACCTAAACTATGCATGACAGATGTTTGTCTAACCTGTTCTTGAAAACCTCCAGTGATGGGGATTCCACAGCTTCCTTTGGCACCGTATTCCAGAGTTTAACTATCCTTATAGTTAGAAAGTTCCTTCTAACATATAACCTAAATCTCCTTTGCTACAGATTAAGCCAAATATTTCCTGTCCTACCTTCAGTGGACATGGAAAACAACTGATCACTATCCTCTTTATAACAGCCCTTAACATATTTGAAGATTATTGTTATCAAACACAAATTGGTGATCTACACTGTGGCTAACAGTATAACTTGAAAACTGAAGTGGACATCATAAGCTGGGAGGAGCAAGCCACCAACTGACCCAAATGGAGACATTCTCCATCAGGCAGTGGCCCGCTTCGAGAAGCACCTTCCTTGAAGCTGAAAAGAGAGAGAGAAGGAAGGAAAAAGAAAGAACTTTGATCTTAGGACCCATATTAAATCTGGGGTAGAGATCATGCTCGAATTGAGGGATCACCAATGATGAACAGCGTAACTCTTACATGCTGTTTCACATGGCTCTTACATAGGATAGTGTCTATGTATTTAGCATGTTCTGGCAAAGCAAAAAATAAAATATACAGAAATTATGGGCCCAGTATTGCTCCCATTGAAATCAATGGCAAAACTCTCCCAGTTTTCTATAGGAGCAGGATCAATCCTACTGATAGGCCTTCTGTTGTAAATGTTACAACAGAACATTTACAATTCTGGAAAACCCATTTCTTTTCTAAGCACAGACTATGAAAGCAATCACAGCCCAACTGTTCATTCAAAAGTGAATAATTTTTTTAGAGTGAGTGTGTTTGTTTAATTTTGTAGACACTTGCAGATCTTCTGGTCGCTGTAGGGACCATATAATGCCAGAAAATGAGAAAATGCACTATTTTAGGTACTACTGTAACTGGGGTCATATAATTATCTGATCACTTGACAGTCTTGAATGTACTTATCCTCACACCATGCCCATGATTATTAATATTTACTATTTGTATTTCTTTAGCATCTAGGACTCCTAGTCACGGACTAGGACCCCATAATGCTAGATGCTGTACAAATCACAAAACTAAAGGACAGTCCTTGCCCCAAGCATCTTACAATCTATGTACAAAACAAAATAAAAGATGGATGCAGACAGACTGGGGAATATAAGGAAACTTTAGACAGTTTTGGTCAGCATGATAGCCAGTGATTTCTGCACACCAGCAGACTAACCACGATGAAGTGTTTTTTAGACTTTATAACAAAGGAGAATATTGAGGAGAGATTAGAAGGAGTTAATGAGGTAGCTTTATGGATGTTTATGGAGAGCTCCTCCCTAGCATGACAGACAGCATGGGAGAAAGCACAAAGGTGTTTGTTTGAAAATTCAAAAAGTGGGCAATGGAGGCTGGCATCATGGACCAATCAGAGGCAAGCAATAACAGTTTGATAGTGA
Organism: Trachemys scripta elegans; assembly: GCF_013100865.1. Classification (NCBI taxonomy): domain Eukaryota; kingdom Metazoa; phylum Chordata; order Testudines; family Emydidae; genus Trachemys; species Trachemys scripta. The sequence goes on from NC_048301.1 coordinate 89,653,581, forward strand.
ATGAAAGATGATAGATAGGGTGGGGATTGGCCACGAAGGTCTTTGAAAGTGAAGAGAAGCAGCTTATGTTTGATGTGATAGATGGATAGGGATCCAGGCCAGGTTCTGTGGCCAGGAATGTGGAGGAGGTCAGACTAGATGATCATTATTGTCCTTTAGTCCTTTCTGACCTTAGAGTCTATGAGCCAATGAAGGGGTGCAAAGACAGAGATGACATGGTCAAAGTGATGGGCTAGTAAAATGATCTTTGCAGCTGCATTCTGAATGGATATGAGTGGGGCAAGACTGCATTTGTCAAGGCCAGAGAGAAGGATGTTGCAGTAACCGAGATGGGAGACGAAGAGAGTCTGGCCAAGAATTTTAGTTGCATGGATGGACTGGAAAGGCCATATCTTAGAGAGGCTATTCAGAAAGAATCAGCAAGATTTAGATATAGTGTGACATGAGGATCTAGAGAGAGGTCCGAGTTGAAGATCATGCCTAGGTTATGGACCTGAGTGACAGGCAGGAGATGATGTTGTCCACAGTGATCAAGAAAGAAGTTAAGGATATGCTATTATCAGGGTTGGCGCTGGCTTTTTTGCTGCCCCAGGCAAAAAAGCCTCCCGCCGCCCCCCCTACACCCCGGCGGGGAGCGCGGCAGGGGAGGGCGGCGAGCCCGGCCGCAGCCCCGCTCTCCCCGGGTGAGCGCCGCCCCCCTCCAGGTGCTGCCCCAAGCACATGCTTGGAGGGCTGGTGCCTTGAGCCGGCCCTGGCTATTATCCCCAGTTTACAAATGGGAAACTGAGGCACAGAGAGACTGAGATAAAATTTTCAAAAGTGAATTAGACTCTTTGGAGTCTAAGTTCCAATGACTTTCACATTTACTGGGACTCAGTCTCCCAAGTCACTTAAGTGTGTTTGATCATTTTATCTTAAGTGATTTTGCCAAAGTAACACAGGAAGTCTGTGGCTCCAGGGAATTAAGCCTGGGTCTCCAAAATAGCAGCCTAACCCCTGGACAATCCTTCATCCCTCTTTCACTTGTATGTTTACTGCTGTTTTGCCATTATGGATGCAGTTGATGTAATCTGCACGGACTACCGTATAGCCATCTAAAGGAGAAAGAAATCAGATTCATTTTTCCTATTCCCTCCAAGTGTGAAACATGAAACTGATTCTCCATTCTGAAATCAGTGGAGTTACTTCAGCAGAAAACCTGTGCATCAGGCCCTATGCATTTGCTATGGAATTTGTGGCTATATAGTTTTGTATAGGTTGTAAGGTTGTGGCAGATGGCTGGCAAGTGGCAAAAGAAAAATGATGCAAATCTCCTTCCACGTTTAGGGTAGGCAATTTCCATTCTGTTCTGCTCTCTCACTGCTGAAAGTTCACAAAACAGTGTAAAGAAAATTTTTATTTGTTCTGTAAGCCCTAGAAGTTTGCACTTTCATACAATGATGCAGTCCTTTTTTCTATGTTTCAAAATGTATTTATATTGATACGGAGGTGCTTATTTTAATATATTTATTTGACAGTTCGCCCTGAAAAAAATAAGAAGCAGGATTGTATGTAACAGGCTGCCAAATAATTTGTAATGGAGTTAGGATCATTCATTGGATGCCCCAAATCCACAGACGTGTTCTTGATTCTTAGCTTTATACTAGCAATGGAGTGAAAAATGCATACATACAACCCTCTCTCTTTAGATGCTCTATATCTAAGGAGACTGCTGTGTGCTAGAGTCCACTTAACAGGTAAAATAATTATAATCTGAACTGAGACAAGGTGGGTGAAGTAATATCTCTTATTGGTAATGGTAAAAGACAAACTTTCGTATGCCACAGAGCTTTTCTTCAGGTCTGTACAGCTAGAAAGTTATTTTCTTTCACTAATAGAAGTCCAATAAAAGATATTCCCACACCATCTTGTCGCACTCATATCCTGGGACCAACATGGCTACAAACTACACTGCAAAATATAATCAGAACTGTCCTTCAGTCAAACCAGCATAAGGACAGAAAAATCGGATTCACTGGTTCATGGTAGTAAAAACCACTTATTTTCACTGAAGCCATACTCCATGTAGTGGGATTCTTTGGCCTTAATGTGGAAGTTTCAGCTCCAGTGTAAATTGCTGTTCCGAGAGTAGGAAAATAACCTTTGTTATATTTTTCGACCACAATATAAGCCACTTACCTGATATGTCTGGCCTCGGTGTGATGGTGAGGTATGGTGCTAAGGGTACAGCTACATTAGCAAAATTCATATGTGGAATTCATGCACAGATCTTGATTAGCTAATACAGGATCCCTTTCTACACTACAGCTTCAACCATTACTGACACTGCCAGAGCAACACGGATGCTCAATTATGATTTCATTTTTGTAAACACACCCTGAGAGTGGCATCTACAGATATCAGGACAGAAGGGGAAATGCCCCAATTTAGCACATTCATTAGCACAGTAGATCTTCCCATTGGTGGAGACAGGAAATACAGCAACAGAACACTAGGAGGTGCTACAATTCACTAAGAAGCATTGCTGTAAATCAAAGTTTAGCATTTCACCTAAGGTTGTAGGGATGCTTGGAGAAGCCACCATGAAACTATACCACCTCTCTGTTCATTTACCAAAATGTTTTCACATCTCATTTTGAGGTGGAACAGATAAAGTAACCAATACAGAGCAAAAAGAGCATGGGCCCCACCCTACTTTACTTGGAGTTTTGCCATTGACAAACAGAAATAGGCGCTTTACTTGTACCAAGAGCAATATAAACTTAAGCAAAAATGAAAAGACCCCAGTTGGTTCTCCTTGCCTGTTGTCAACATATTAAGACTTTAATTTCCCTCCAATCCCAGTCAGTTCAAGTCTCAAGATTTTGGTACTCATAGCCAATAGCATAAGCATATTTGGTTTATAAATAGGGGGCACGTGGAGGAGGTGTGAAGAGGAAAGTTTGTCAAGTTTTCCATGCTATCTGAGAAAATGTTCGGCAAAAAATACCACACTCTAACTTCTTCAGCTGCTTCTCTTTAAAAGAAATAAGAATCTAAAAGCTAGCTGCTAAAAGAATGCCATATTCTTAAAACCACAGGTACATTTAGATTCCACATTAAAATGACCATAAATATTATAGTGACTGCATGTGTCAGGTTAATATTAAAAACACAGGCTGCCTGGCGCATACCAACTACTAATATTCCGCTACAATCTGATATGACAGTGGTGGGCTTAAAATTGAGAAATTTTAGGGATGGGGTGCAGGGAGAATCTTTCTTGAAAGTGATTCCGTCACATTCTCCCCATTTAGGGATGGGATGCAGGGAGAATCTTTCTTGAAAGTGATTCTGTCACACCGTGTCTGAGCTGTCAGTGAATTATAGCTTTGATGTGTTCCCATAACTAGCCTCCTGAAAAAGGTACAATTCTGAATATTTCAGACTTGCATTAGCTTTATAATATTTTTGTTTTTGTGCATTGCCATGCTTGAAATGCAACCTCGAGCTTTGCATGCTGACAGACTCCATTAGCATTAATGCTGTTCTCTTATCTTCCACTCTCTCTCTTTCTCTCTCTCTCTCTCTCTTTCTTGTCTGATGGTTCACTGACACAGTTGACAAGGCTGACACCACCAATCAGCTTCTACTCAGCAAGGTCACTGTTCAGACTTGACTCGTGATTGGCTGCTGTGCTTCAGTGTGTTATTACTGTCTGATTTGATCGGAGGCAGGGGGTGGTCTCCAATCAAACAGAGAAAAGGTCCTGGAGAAGGTAATTAAATCCTGTCAGAGGCAATTATCGGTTCCAGGGCCATGACTCTGGCGCTGAATGCAGATGATCTGAAGCTCTATTCTTGTAGAAATTCAAGAGGGCTTCTGGCATGGATCAGTTAGACATAAAGGAAACAGCAGGCTTTTTGCAAACAATGCAGTTCTGTATTTTGAACCTTTCTGCACATTCCCCCCCCCCACTTTATTGTTAGAGTTTGGTTACTACTGATCAAAGAAATATTTCTTTCTCCTCGCACTCTAATTAAATGAATAGATAAGATTTTCTTATACATTATACATACGACAAGTTACAAATCAGAACTTTTGTTCCAAAATATTGGCTACTTAAAACGCCCTCCATCAAGGCAAAATGGCTTCTAATAATAGAAATATGCCAAATTGTTATTTTTTTAGTGGAAAACCAGCATCAAAATTGAATTATGTACTTAGAATGGATAATACCTCATCTTTAAAATCTTACGTATGTAAATTGGGAGTTTGTTGTTGTAGAGTGACTTCCTATTAATAAAATATAATGACACTAGCATAAATATAAGCTTTTGAAATACAGTACTTGGTAGTCTTTTAAACATGTCAGAGCGTATTTCAGTGATTTAGACATTAAATTGTTCAGAATAAGCTTAAATGACTAATTGCAATTTACCATAAGGACTTTCAATCTTACTAAAGCATGATAAAAAACTGTATGTACAGTTATATGTACAATGTAAATACACATGGAAAGTGAAGCTAAAAAAGATCTAACATTTAACACAGAATAAAAACCCTTCCCTAATAACAGACATTTCCCTGTTTTTAGCCCAGGTATCCATTCTCAACCATGCTTCAAAATATTATCTAAGGGCCCGATTCTGAGCTGAGACACATCACAAGAAATCTGGAGTAACACCATTACAGCAAATGGGGTTACTCCAGATTTATATTGGTGTAACGAAGATCAGAGTCTGGCCCTCTGCCTTTATACCTAGGTCTGGTAGAGGAACACCTCCTTACACTTAGAGCTAGGTTGTGACCGACCTTCCACGGGCACAATGGGGAGGGGGAGGGGAGAGGAAAGAGAGGGAGGTGTAAAAAGCCTCCTCCATTTGTGGATCCCACACACGGGCTGATCGCCACTGTAGCCTCGGTGAACAAACTCCGTTCCTTAGTAACACACACTGTTCCGAATCCATTTCAACAGTTTGCACAAACATTGCATCGAGATTCAGATTGCAAATGATGGAACCTCTGTTTACTGAATTCTTAATTTGTGAGTTTTGCAAGTCTGGGATGGCTCAACCACCATTTAAATAGAGGTCAGTTTAGCTGCTGATGAAATATTTGAACAATTCACATTCAGCACAAATGCACTGCCATTTTTATCTGAGTTTTGTTGCTTTTTGTTGGTTCACCAAATTATTTAACTCGAGACCAGGGCCGGCTCCAGGCACCAGCCTTCCAAGCATGTGCTTGGGGCGGCATCTGGAGGGGGGCGGCGCTCACCTGGGGAGAGCGGGGCCACGGGCGGGCTTGCTGCCCTCCCCCGGCACTCCAGCCGCCGGGGAGAGAGGGGCCCCGGCCGGGCTTGCCGCCCTCCCCCCGGCGCTTCAGCTGGTTGGGGAGAGCGGGGCCGCAGTCGGGCTCACCGCCCTCCCCCCGGCGCTCCGGCCAGCTGGGAAGAGTGGGGCTGCCCTCCGCCGGCGCTCTGGCCGGCTGGGGAGAGCGGGGCCGCGGCCGGGCTTGCCAGCCGGGAAGAATGGGGCTGCCCTCCGCCGGCGCTCTGGCCGGCCAGGAGATCAGGGCAGCGACCGGGCTCACCGCCCTCCTCCCGGTGCTCCGGCCGGTCGGGGAGAGTGGAGCCCCAGCCGGGCTCGCCGCCCTCCCCCTGGCACTCTGGCCACCCGGGGAGAGCGGGGCTATGACCGGGCTCGCTGTCCTCCTCCCGGCGCTCCGGCTGGTCGGGGAGAGCGGAGCCCCGGCCGGGCTCTCCGCCCTCCTCCCGGCGCTCCTGCCAGTTGGGGAGAGCGGGGCCGCGGCCGGGCTCACCGCCCTCCCCCCGGCGCTCCGGCTGGCCAGGAAGAGTAGGGCCACCCTCCGCCGGCGCTGTGGCCGGCCAGGAAGAGCGGGGCCGTGCCCGGGCTCGCCACCCTCCTCCCGGCGCTCCGGCCGGTCGGGGAGAGCGGGGCCACGCCCGGGCTCGCCGCCCTCTTCCCGGCGCTCCGGCCGGTCGGGGAGAGCGGGACCGCGGCCAGGCTCACCGCCCTCCCCTGCCGCGCTCCCCACCGGGGGCGGGGCGGCGGGAGGCTTTTTTGCCTGCGGCGGCAAAAACCCAGAGCCAACCCTGCTCGAGACTATATTGTGGACTGGTTTTACATTGCCACACTGGGGCATAAAGGGATGTAGCCTCTTTTCATTTCAGCTATATGTACAGCCGGAGAGCAGGTGCTGCATACCCAATTTCCCTCCCCCCACAGTAAATACACATGGAATGAATGGAGCCTTGGCTTTGCCCTCAGTGCCCCAGTCAGAACAACAGAGCTGGTGCAGGAGGGAGGGGGGATTAAGTTGGTACTTCTAAAGGTCAGTAGTAGGAGATTATTTTTCCCCATGAACAAGTAAGGTTCAGGAAAGCAGTAGCAATTCCCTGAGCTACATTGGGGTAGTGCAACTGCACACCACTCCTGACAGCAGGCTGCACCTAAATACACATCTGGCCCATCATTTATTCATTTGAAATTGTGGGCGTTGTTCCTGCAGTATGAAACGCTAGGGCCGAGCCCTGAACTCATGTGGCGTCTCAGTGACTTCAACAAGATGGTGCACAGGTACACACTAGTGGACTGCATTTCAAGACAGTCATGGACAGAAAAATGAAAAGACCAGATCCGTATACATGACTTGGTGAACAAATATATTTAATTCCACCTGTTATGCACTAATTTCAACACCACAGACCACATTATCCTTGCCATCAAAACGCACGCTAGATAGGCAGATGGATATAAAATACTAGAGTAATTGTCAGAATCATCTTACGTCTTTGAAAAGGAGCCCTTTGGGGTTATTATTTTAGAGTTTGATCCCACAAGAAGCTAAAGGTAGTGGGTTGAATGCTCTTGATGCATACACAAAGCTCTCTTATGGAAACGCCTATATAAACAGATGAGCTTTGCACTATGTGCAAACTTCAGGCTCTGTCAGGTCACCAGGAGAAATAAGTCCAGAATTGTATCCCTCCCCCCATGAGAAAGTCCTGTTACCAGCCCCACAACATTTACATTAACAGATTATTACCTCACGTTACCTCAACTGACATAGCAAAGCATGAGAGAAAAGAGAGAGGTTCTCCTCATAGGGCTTTATAAATCAATATCAATACTGTGGGTTGTAGAGGGAAGGTCTATCCCACCTGTAGTTGTAAGGGGTTTAAGTCATATCCCCATAACCCATTCAGTCCCTGAATCTCCCTGCAGAGACTGCCAAAAAAAGCATGGCAGTTGGTGACAATCACACTAGTGGTTTCTGAAATGTGGGACGTTTGTCAGCCTGGAGCTGACCAGACATCCACTCAATTTATTTACACTGATTAACAAACAGCTGTCAGATAGTAATGACTTTTAGTCACTATCAACCTATGGCAGACTCTAACCAGTGGCCTATTACCAATCACTTGAGCTATCCAGCCCCACATGATAGAAATGTTGATTGCCTGCCATTGTTAAACCTTTCCTGTACAGTTAGTAAAAGCAAGTCTCTTCTTAAGAAATGGAATAAATATTATATTCTTTGGAGGAAGGTACTTTCCTTAATAACCCATACGTTTAAATGTTCAAATGTAATGTGCCAGATTCTCAGCTCCAACTGAGCTGCATTCAGTGAGGGATCTCAGGAGTCAAGTGGTTCTAAATCAGCATTCTGCTCCCCAAATCCTGGGCTGACAGGGGAATAGCCTGTCTTCCAGAATAGCCTGAGAGTTGCTCTATATTATGCCAGCAGCAGTGTGTTCCTGTGATAGCCTCCCATCTTTGACCTGTGCTCAACATTCTCACTATGAAAGAGAGCAGGGGCAGGAGGAGGAGAGTTGTTTACATGGTTATACACCAACAAGGTGTAATTCTTCTACCAGGTGGTGTCAACCGCAACAAGGGCTGGGTTCAGTATCTAGGGGTTCTTCTTAACATCACACAACAGAAATGGCTCAAGTCCCTACCCAGAAATCTGGGAAAACTAAACACTACCATTCAGTGCCTCTAAGAGACAATACTTCTCCTCTTGCAAGCACTGAGTCTGTGTATAACAAAATGAAATTTTTATTAAGAGGAGCGGGAACACAGTATTAATTTGGGAAAACACCACAATGACTCAAAAGTATGCAAACAATAAGTGAACACCCACCTCCCACAATCTTGGGCAGTAATCCTTTGCCTCATCTTCTCACCTTGTGATGTAAATGTCCAAAGGGACATTCATCCATTAACTTGCCACTTCCACTTTCCCTCTGCTGCACCCCACTCATGGTTTGTTGTCAGAGGTCAGAGAAGTCCCAGAGTCCGGGGTAATTTCAGGTGGATTTAACTCCCACCTACAGAGATGATAGTACTTACCTCTCCCACTGCCTCTATTGCTGCTTACTACTGTTGTGGTTCATTGCTGCCATTAGCTGCGATGCAGTATTCTAGCCCACTTCTCAGTGATTTCAACTGCAGCACCTAGCCCACTTCTCAGTGATTTCAACTGTTAGTGATTTGACTTGGTAGTGAGGAACCTCGCTGCTGCTGCCTCCACTGCATCTTTCACCATAACACTGTCCCCAAACCAGATCTAAGGCTCAGCCCCCGCAAACCAGCCTATCTGTGATTTCGGCTTTGGTGATCGCTATGAAGAAACAAGGACTCTAAAGACAGAGCTGATTAGATCCCTTGATTAAACACTGGAAGAGGAGAAGGGTCAAATGTACCCAGGACCCTTTAAACAGCAAGAGCTGGTAGGAAGACCTTTCCATACTCCCTGTGTCTTTCATTTGGATTTTGGGCTCACTACCCCTTACTTAATGAGTGAGATTACATTAAGGATGACCCCTCTCAATTAGGGTATATTAAGTACACTTCTGTGGCTCTTTAGGCATACAACAAGGAGAACATCCAAGACTTTTTTAACCCAAAACAGTCAAAAGTGATCACTTTGGGAAAGCAGGTATGTCTGCTGATCACCTAAGCAAAGTAGGTGTGTCCATGCAAATACAGTGTGCTCTTGATGAATCTTCCCCACAGTTCATCAGAAGATGGCAGGAGAGAGCCCATTCAAGCCACTAGCTTACAGCAGGATTCCCCTCAGCTAGGGGAATCCCCAGCTGTCCTGTTAGGGCAGCTTTCCAGCTACTTTGTGCTGCTTGAGCAGTGCAAAGCACCTAGATGGGGTTGGCCAAGAATGTTTATTTAATACAATATATTAAAACCATGTCTCTTTATTTCTCAGCTTTAACTTTATTGAAGGAAGGAAGGGCTTACCTTATAATTGGGCTTTTCTTGATTTCTAACCAGAGTTCTAGTGATGTATGAGCTGGGGAAAATGAATGACAAAAATGTAACCTTATTAAGGAATATTTTCAGCATAATGCAAAAGGAACAATAACTTGTTAACAGAAATAGAGTTGGGTGTGCAATTCCCCAAGCAGAAATGGTAAAAAAAAAAAAAGTACTCAGAGTAAAGTACAGTACACAGGATTGAGTAAATAAGAGAGGAGACATCTGTAGTTGCTCTTCAGCCCTGAGTTCAGATTTCCCAAGTTAATTTGTTTACCTTTCAGTTTACTTCCCAGAACGGTGGGCTGCAATGCTCGTATTTAAAAAAATAAATACCTCTATTCAACAACGAACACCATAACTTAAAACAGGCATAGACTTCAAAATATCAAATACTTTTGCATGACCCTTTTGGAAAAAAACAATGATAACCGTTTTTTTGAACAATGATATAAAATTCTACGAAAACCTATAGAAAAGGTTTTACAGCACCCTACTGGCTTCCTCATTATTAAGAATGCTCCAGAATGTTTCTATAAAGGGACACTCTAAAACAAGATACTTTCTGTAACTATCAAGATCTGAGTTTGGGATTCTGTGTGTCTCTTGCGAAGTTGACAATCATAGCTACCTAAAACTGCTTAGCTGTTGCAAGACAAACACAATATCTTAAATTCGTGTCTCTGGTTTAAAATGTGTCAATTCATAATTTTTTCAACTTACTCATAATAATATACACAACAATCACAGGTACGGAGAAACATGCTCCCTTATACACAAACCCTGAGTAAAAACCTTTGTACAGGATACTGAGCAGTAGTCGGAATATGTGACATTTATCCCTTATCCCAGAAACTTTTGATATTAGAAACTGTAGCTGTATTGACTGGCCTCAAAGATCACATGATATGTTACTGATTCCTGACTGGATGAGAGTGACTCTTCGTATCTGCTCTGCAAACCTGATTTGACATTTTACAAATTCAACAATGTACTTTCTGTGTACATTCTGCAACATTCACTTAAAATTTACCGTTTCCACAAACGTCCGTCCAGTAAAATTCACAAAAATCAAATGCAATGGAGGCACAAACAGTCAAGGCAAATTTGTTTAATAATTCAAATAGATATTCACTGAACATTCTTGCAGTATTTTCCCAGCTCCTGTTAACCATCTCACTTTTTCTGCTTTGTTTGTGAAATCATGAAAACCAACAAAACAGTTGATTCTATCAAGCATGAAGGGCTTTCATTTGAGACAGAACATAGTCATCGCATCACATAGGTACATTTCAGGGACCCAATATCCAATCTTGTATGGTTTCTTCCTTCCCACACATGTCAAACTTCAAATTCATTTTGACAACTAAACAATGTTTCCTTTATTTCATTATAGTTCCCTTATTTGGAATCAAAGCTCCATGACAATTTAGTAGAAAGGACAAGAAAAAGATTGGGTAGATAGGTACCTTATTTTAAAGATCCCTTGCAAAGATATGTTGGTAAACACTCCATCTGTGCTTGATTTACTTTGAAGGCCATATCCAATTCTTATTCTATTCTGCAAATACCACTGCAGATCCAGTTCTCGTGATTAATATTCTACCTCTTTAAAAATAAACCATCAGGCATACTGGACAGAGGTTAAAAGAATGCAGGCTATTCTGTGCTTTCTCATTTCCATGTGGTTTTTGAAGCTACACAGCATGTTTCTTAATATTGTTCAACCATCATCACAAACATGGCTTCAGATTTTTTTAATCAATTAAATGCAATAATAAATATCTTACATTTGTGTGGCATCTGTTCACTCCAAGTTTCTTTACTCAATTTATATGTAGCAATTGTTTCATGCACCATTAAAATGCAGCCACTTCGGTAGTGGAATGCAGCAAATATTTACAATGCACAACAGTTTGTGACAGGAAGTATGAAAAATATGATAAGATTCTCTTATATCTCTCTGCTTGTATTATCCAGTTAGGGCAGCTGAGAGGGTTGGTGCAGGGCTGCAAAGGAACTGGTTACAGCTTTCTGATTCTGGTACCAGTTTTTTTGCCAGTCCCAGAGTAGATCAGGGCAGCAACAAGGTTGCTCCAATCTACACTGGCTAGTTATTGTCCTCCCAAAGGATTATTCACCAGCCAGAGATTTCCAAAGCATAATTGCACTCCAGACATACTCTTTTCTAACCCTAACTCCCCATGTTGGCACCTACAGCAGACAGGTTGACGTAAAAGCCAACTCCATATGCAATACATGAGTTGGGGAACTGTCCACAGCAGGCAAGTCTCCAAATGGAGAGATCTGCTGTTTTCTGGCCCTTTGGTACTGCAAGAGAGGGACAGAAGGGCTGGAGGTGGCCACAGAATCTGACCCATGTTATCTATTTGAAACTCTATGGGGGGAATTCGGTAGGCAGAATCTAGTTATAAAAATGGCAATTGGCCAGGACACAAGGCTAATGACCAACTCATAAGAAGTATTGTGGAATCTTTAATGACCACAAGAGGTCAATCCCTTGGTGTTATCACACATCTTCAGCAGTGCTGCATCCCCTAGCATGGTGAGGCACAGGTTCAGCACACACTCAGAGGGAAGGGTCTGTAGGCCATCTACTGACTTTCTAAAACCACCTCCAGCAGCATCCTGGGTTTTCCTTACGTATTTCCCACCCAGCACTGCTTGGCTTGTGAGATCTTATGGGATCACACCCAGCCAAAGCTGGAACGCCTGCAGAGAACAATGTGAGTACTCATTTATTTTCAGAATCTTTTGTTTTCATTCTCTTCTAATGACAGCTTAATATACCCATCATCTTACTTTAGTTTTTTAAAGAGAGTATTCATGACAGCATAGAAGAGTAACTATTGCTAATTGACCAAGCTAAGTTTACACATTTGTAGCTGAGAGACCTTCCTATATATCCAGGATGTTTCTCTCTTTTATTTATAAACTTCTTTGACTTCTATAGATGTCACTATTACATTGTGTTCTTTTTTGATGCAGCATGGCTGAGGTTGATTAGCTCAGGCATGCACCTAGGGTGAAATCCTGACCCTACTGAAGTCAATGGGAGTTCTGCCATTGACTTCAGTGGGGCCAAGATTTCAACCCTAATGTTAATACCTTATGGCATCACACCTGCTGCGAAAGTTAAGAGGTCAAATGTTAAAGCCCGTTCTGAGGCAAAACTTTATTCACTTTAATGGGAGTTTTGCCTGAGTAAGCACTGACTAAGAACTTAGTGAGGACTTCAGGATTCAGTCTACGGTGCTCTTCAAGAAATGTGGCCCTGATTAAGTAAAGCCCTTAAGTACGTGCTTCAGTTCATTCTTAATCAGAAAAACACATAAGGACATGCTTACTTGTAAGTACATGCTTTAGTTCCAATTGACTTTAAGCATATGTTTGAGTGCTGTCCTGAATACGGATGCTTTCCTGAAAGGGGGCCTTATGCTGTGGATCTAACAACAATGGAGGAAGAATCCGCAAATCATCCCTCTGTCAATTAACAGTAATAACAGTATTTTTCATTTACAGCCTGTAGTGGTTTACATAGTCAAAGCACTATAAAAATATAAACTAACTATGCTTTTGCTGGTGTCTTCTGGACCCTGCAAGAATAGTACTGTGGCTATTAAGTTCTCCCTGTCATCATAGTTGTACTTTGATGCAGCGGAAGTCCCAGGCAGTAGCCCATGGGAATAGACTAAGAAGAAGAGACTGCAACAAATGACAGAATACAGAAAAATAAATTGTGTCAACCATTGCAGGGATGGACTCCATATGATGAAGGAATGGTCATATATACTTCAGAGAGAGAGAGGGGGGGAGAGAGAGAGAGAGAGTAGAGAGGATGGTGAACTTTATATCAGCCTCAAATCTCACATTGATTTATGGCATTCACTTTTTCAGAGTGGTGGGAAATTCAAGTTTGTGTGTAATATTTCTTCAGTGGGAAGTCAAAGCAATTTAGTCATAGCAAGCAGTAAGGGCGGGGGCGTTGAAGTAGTCTCCCTCTTTTGTGATGTCCCATCACCTCCTAACTTTTTACTCACACTGGCAAAATACTTTAGAAAAGTTAAATTGTTCCAGTAAAAAAGCACCTGTTATTGGAGATTGGATGCCATTCAGAAAGTTGTTATACCTCTGGATTTAATAAATCTGTTACCTCTGAGACCAGATTTTCTGGAGTCAAAGAACAGTGGTAATAATGAATACCTCAGTAGAAGGATATGATCTTCTTATTATTGAACTTATTAAAGAAAATAATATATTTTAAATTAGCATGGAGACAACTGAAAATAAAGTAGATTGATAACTAAGCTTTGACTATACAGAGCTGCAAAAAAATGGAGAGTTTTTATATATTGTGGAATTTCCCAGAGAATGAGAAAGGAAGATGATGGAGGTATTTCTGTATTGTCTGAGCTGGCTCAGTCTGCTGGATCTTGATCTCTCATTACTAAGCCATTGTGGCAGGAAATTTTACAATATTTACTGATCTGTGTCATGTGACAAATATTAACCACAGTGTATGGAACTCATATGCTAGAAGATGATGAGGCGAAAAGAGAAAGCCAGCTTCCTTGCTATTTGGTTTGTTCTCTGTGACACAGCCACCTGTATATTCCTGCCTAAGATGATTCCCTAATACAAAGGAAATGCACGACAGAAATTAAGGTACCATTTAAGTTTTTAGATTAATTAGTTTATAGTGCAGGATTTAAGAGCCTAATTATTCATACTGCCTTACACTTATATAGAGCCTTTCATTTGCAGCACTCAAGTGCTTTGCAGAACTTCACAATATACAGGCACCACTTCACCTACTGCTCAAATGTTGCACAATTTGAGACAGGAAGTGAAGAATACTGCATCCTCTTGAAACTGCAGAGGGAAACAAGACAGATGTAATTACCTAAAATGCAATCCGGTCAGAATACAAGTGGTTAACATTTCAGCTTTATGTCTCATCTGTAAGACAGCACCTCCAGTAGGAAAGTGCTCCCTAATACCATGATGAAGAATAGGTTCAATACTGACTTGCTTGTTAGGTCAGACAAGAACATTGTCAATGTAAAGGCAGCCTGGGGAGTGGAAACCACCCGGCAGTACTAAGAATCAAATACCATAGAGACTAAAATGCTAGCCCTGTGAGCTAGCTTTACTGTCCCTCCTGTGATTATAGTGACAGTCGTATTCTATTTGCAAGCAGATGGTAACCTTCCTATCCTTTTTGTACTTAATTCCATTTCGTTTATTATTTGTATAGTGTCAAGGCTGTCCACCACAAAACTGCTACTAAGAACCTGCTACATATTCTACAACTAATAAAATATGCTGAACAAACAAGACTGGTGCCTCCCCAAAATATATTCTCGATTATAATGGTTTGCTACCTTCCCTCCCCAGCCAGCATACAGTATTATTTTTCCATCATATAGAGTCAGGATCTAAGATGAATTCCTGGAATTCATTGTGTTACACTGGACTGTCAGCAGGCTTGCTTACACTGCCATGTGTAAGATATGCTGCAGGCTCTCGTTATCTCTCAATAAAGCTTTGCTATGGTCTGGCTGTCAGTGCTACTTTGGCATTTTTCAGTGTAGTGACAGGTTTTCTGAGTTTAGCAGCCCACACCATGCTATTCTTCAGTAGCACCAGCATACAGTAGGCAGTGGTCCTCTAACTTGAGTTTGACTGATAAAGCAGAAAAGCCTGCGGAGCCTGTAAGAGAGACAGACAGACATAAAAGAGCTGTGCCCATCAACTTTCTTCAATGTGATTTGTCTTTTTAGATAAAAATTTACATCTTTGAGAATGAGCTCAATTCCAGACTAGCAGCCTGTATCTGTATCAGGACTCTGTATGTTCTGAACCCCATTTAGTTAAGAAATAAGAACACTGTGCCCCTCCCCGCCCCCCCTCAAGAAACTGAAAACATTTTATCTTCAAGCTTTCAGAATTTCTTTTTTCACCATACTCTAAATACCACTGTTGGGAATAAAATCCTATTTTAATTATTTCAACACTTATTGACAGATTATATTTTAATAATAATGCTTGAAGGTGTATTAAAGTTTGGTATTTGCTCCTGTTCAAACAAAGTGCTCTTGCTCTCTGTCTCTCTCTCTCCATCTCACACACACACACACACACACACACACACACACACACACACACACACAAACATACAACCAATTTTGCAGATGCAAAAAGTTGCAAGCATTAAAACAGAGGCCAGCTTGGTTTCTTTATGTGTTTTGGATTATTCTTCATGCTTAATTTTCAACCAAATGATGTAAGCTTGATTTAAATGAAACTATGATAATTTACACCAGTGGAAAATCTGTTCCAAAGTGTTGAGGAGTGGGTCTCCATGAGGAATATGGAGACACCTTTTCTTGTCTGCTAATCTAGCAGTCATTTCCTCACACTTTGTTTCTTGCCAGAAACAGAGAAGAGGTTCTCTCTACAGCAACAAATATCTATCCAATTGTACCCCTGGGTCTGGGGAAATACCCATTGCATGTGAATAAATTCAATGCAAACACTTCAGCATTTTTTAAAAATGAGATTCATTCTGGAACGCAAGTAGAAAACCCCAGAGTTTGTTCAAGTGTCCCAAGTGGAGTATTGCCTTCTCTATACAGTATTATGTTAAGCTGCATTAGTTATGCTGCTTCCTGCAATAAGACAGGATTTGAGTTGAATGTTTGATAACCAGATCATTTGGAAAATTTAGTAAGTGATATAGTTGGACAAATTTAGAGATGACCCACCATAGGAATACCAACTAGCTGTACCTACACCATATACAAAGGTGTAGTATGATAACACAGCTTGGACTGAGCCTGCAGATGAACAAGAAATTAATATTTAATTAAATAAAAAGTCCCATTTAGTTACTGCAGATTAGGAGTTGCCTCTTGCACAGTATAGTTCTTTCCTAATACTACCATGAAAAAAAACAAAGGAATTACAGTAGAAAACCTAAAAGACTATTTCTAACAAAAAGCAGGGCCTACTTTCTCTAGATTTACTCACAATAGCATCCAAAAACTTTCTACTATTCCATTGCATTTGAATAGCTAGCACAGGGCTGCACATTCCTGGTAGGATGCAGTATATGTGCACCATGAGCAAAAGCTTTCATAAAAAGCACTTATCAGAAAAGTGCAGTAGGAGCCCAATACAATAGTATTGTTTCAGGTACGTTAGGCTGTTGAAACACGACACAAAATAGACTAGAGCTTCTTTTTACATGGCATTTTTCATACTTATGGCATTGCAAAGTCATTTGTTCAATACTTGTAGTAGCAGTAGTAACCATGTAGACAATAGCTCACACACAGCTTAGGCAATTAGAAGCAGGTTTTGTTTTTTTTTAATGAAAGAGAGAATAAATTAATATTGGCCAGGACACCATAAGGATAAGTTGTCACGTTATTTGAGTGAGAGTGACCATGATAAAAAGATTACATTCCATCTGTGTGTGGGATGTTATACAAGCTTTCAGGAACAGTATCCTTGATGATGACACAGCACAACTTGCTGCTGAGCTCTGCGACTTTATCCTCACGCACAATTATTTCAAATTTGGTGACAATATATACCTCCAGACCAGTGGCACCATTATAGGCACCCTCATGGCCCCTCAATATGCCAACATTTTTATGGCTGACCTGGAACAACGCTTCCTCAACTCTCGTCCACTCACGCCCCTTCTCTACCTACCTACATTGATGACATCTTCATCATCTGGACCCATGGGAAGGAGACCCTGGAAGAATTCCACCATGATTTCAACAGCTTCCACCCCACCATCAACCTCAGCCTGGACCAATCTACACGGGAGGTCCACTTCCTAGACACCACAGTACAGATAAGCAATGGCCACGTTAACACCACCCTATACCGAAAACCCACCGACCGCTATGCCTACCTTCATGCCTCCAGCTTCCACCCCGGACACACCACATGATCCATCGTCTACATCCAAACCCTGAGGTACAACCGCATCTGCTCCAACCCCTCAGACAGAGACCAACACCTACAAGATCTTCACCAAGCAGTCTCAAAACTACGATACCCACACAAGGAAATAAAGAAACAAATCAATAGAGCCAGACGTGTACCCAGAAACCTCCTGCTACAAGACAGGCCCAAAAAAGAAACTAACAGAACTCCATTGGCCATCACCTACAGTCCTCAGCTTAAACCTCTCCAATGCATCATCAGTGATCTACAACCCATCCTGGACAATGATCCCTCACTTTCACAGACTTTGGGAGGCAGGCCAGTCCTCGCCCACAGACAACCCGCCAACCTTAAGCATATTCTCACCAGCAACCGCACACTGCACCATAACAACTCTAACTCAGGAACCAACCCCATGCAACAAACCTCGATGCCAACTCTGCCCACATATCTACACCAGCAACACCGTCACAGGACCTAACCAGATCAGCTACAACATCACCGGCTCATTCACCTGCACGTCCACCAATGTTATATATGCCATCATGTGCCAACAATGCCCCTCTGCTATGTACATTGGCCAAACTGGACAGTCACTACGCAAGAGGATAAATGGACACAAGTCAGATATCAGGAATGGCAATATACAAAAACCTGTAGGAGAACACTTCAACCTCCTTGGCCACACAATAGCAGATGTAAAGGTAGCCATCTTACAGCAAAAAAAACTTCAGGACCAGACTCCAAAGAGAAACTGCTGAGCTCCAGTTCATTTGCAAATTTGACACCATCAGATCAGGATTAAACAAAGACTGTGAATGGCTATCCAACTACAGAAGCAGTTTCTCCTCCCTTGGTGTTCACACCTCAACTGCTAGCAGAGCACCTCACCCTCCCTGATTGAACTAACCTCTTTATCTCCATACTGATTTATACCTGCCTCTGGAAATTTCCATTACTTGCATCTGAAGAAGTGAGGTTCTTACCCACGAAAGCTTATGCTCCCAATACTTCTGTTAGTCTTAAAAGTGCCACAGGACCCTCTGTTGCTTTTAGCTATTTACAGAAACCTGAGCAAAGTCAGTCTGAATTCTGTGTTCTTTCCTGACAAACCTGACTCTTCAGTGCTTACTAAATATAATAGACACTCAGTTATTTCTTCTTGAAAAGTACAATCTGATCTTTAAGATGCACTTGGACAACCCTAATGGGCAAATAGGCATCTCAGTTTAATATCTCATTTGATCCCATCTCTTATATATGAAAACCTTCCCCCTGACATTTATACCATAGTAGATTCTCCATAATGGATACAAGTTCATGTCATGGGGTGACATTCCAATGGCTCACTTTCTGGCCTGCAGAGGAGAGTGCTACTAATACTGAGGTGGCTAATGTAGCCCAAGGTTAAGCATAACAGAGATTCAGTTTGAAATCAAATCATTATGTTTAATGGGATTCCTCAGATTCCAGGTCCCTGAAGCAAAGAATCAGGTCATGTGTTCTATGGATAAAACTTCTTTGGGATACAAGGATTACTTTCTAAGTCTCTTCGAAAGTAATTGGAAACTCCACATTGGGAGGAACCAAGATTTTTTGGCAAACTAGTCCATCTCTGTATAAAAATGGGTATAAGTGATACATACCTAAAAGGAGAGCCCACTCCTGTTTCAGCGTGTATGGATTAGGCCCAGAATTTGTAAAATGCTTATGAGAGTAGTATTATCAATATTATTGGGCCAAATCCCGCTGCCTTTATTCAGTCAAAACTCCTACTGAACTCAAAGGGAGTCTAGCTTGAGTAATGGCTGCAGCATTTGGTTCAGTATTAATATCATCATACTGTAAAAATTATGGATATAAATCACGTTAAAACATTCTGTTGCAATTCACTTTAATCAATCCAAAGGAGAAAACATAAATAAACATGAATGATAGACAATGAACAATGCTGCCTAGGAGCTAGAGGCGTAATAAGAATGCACTGCAAAAACTGATAATTCAACAGTAATTTGTCTGAAAATTCCTCCTGCTTGTTTAGAACTTTACCTGATTTCTTTGTCAATTTTAGGAGCTGAATAAAAGCATTGGTAAGGCAGACACATCGGGATAGTCTTTAAAAAAATAAGCCATGCTCAAATGGGAGAATTAGCATCAGTGATTAGTGACTACTACTGAAGAAATTAGAAATAATTCCAACCTTTCATTACACAGCTTGTCATTTGGTGTCTGAAAGCAATTTGGTGTAAAACTAATCTTGATGACTGAGTCATTGCCAAACCTAATAATTTGCTGCATAAACTTTAAACCATATAATTGCTCAAGGTGAACACAGGATGCTATAATAGTAACTTTCCTATCTCCGGCCCAATCATGTAATCCTTGACTCAGAACTTGTGACGGCAGGATCAGACCCTGCATTAGCTTCTTCCTTTGTTTTCAAAGTGAGTTAATATGAATTTAAATTGTATGAAAAATGATTGGTGAAGGATAAGATTAAGATTTCCTATTAACAGGCTTATTTTAGATTTCTAATGTGAACTGCAGATTGTATAAACACAACTTTGACTAAGATTCTGGATGTTGCGCATTTATATATTGACTACACACAGTAAAACAGCCCAATTGCACCTTCAGAATGAAAACCCATCCATTTTTATATGTCAGAAATCAGACTAAGACTGATAGATTTTTCAATATGTAGAACTATAATTAATCTTATTTTGAATTAACCATCTCCATCCTAACACAGCAAAATATCCTCCAAGGGACTATACATAGTATTTTCATTACTAAAGAATAGATAATCACATATTTTTTCTTATACCTATTGTCCAAGTCTCTTTTGAAATATTTATGTTAGTTTCTGTAACAAAAATTCCTGTGCAGTTTGTGATTTTCTAAAAGCAAACTGATAATTTTGCGTATTTTGAAATTT
The DNA here is from genome assembly GCF_013100865.1 of Trachemys scripta elegans. Taxonomy (NCBI): domain Eukaryota; kingdom Metazoa; phylum Chordata; order Testudines; family Emydidae; genus Trachemys; species Trachemys scripta. Next base: position 89,673,783 of record NC_048301.1, read on the forward strand.
TGAGACTATTCCCTTTCTTTTTATTAAAGAATAAGGCCTACTTCTCCTTTGCATCTTCTCCAGTCATCCTCTCAAGGCAGGAGTTTCCATCTCTCCTCCTTGGAGATGGGTTGTAATTTAGGCTAGCTTTAGGGCCTTAGCCAGCTGACCCCATCCCCGCCCCCCCCCCACCCTAATTAGTTCTTTGGCCAGAGGGTTCCACAAATACCCTGCTCTCGCTGGTGTGTCTCTTGCTAGAACAGAGAAGGCAGCATATATGTTGGTTCCTTCCACAAGCTGATCCCCAACTGCCTGGGTGAGAGGGCAGCTTTGCCCTGAAAAGCTCCTGGTAGCTGGTCCTAATGAAACAGCAATAGATTTCACCCCAGACACAAAGGTTTGGAAGATAAAATAAAAAAAAAGAACAAGTTAAAAATCACTTAGAAAAGTTAGATGCCTGCAAGTCCCCAGGGCCTGATGAAATGCATCCTAGAATACTCAAGGAGCTAATAGAGGAGGTATCTGAGCCTCTAGCTATTATCTTTGAAAAATCATGGGAGACAGGAGAGATTCCAGAAGACTGGAAAAGGGCAAATATAGTGCCCATCTATAAAAAGGGAAATAAAAACAACCCAGGAAACTACAGACCAGTTAGTTTAACTTCTGTGCCAGGGAAGATAATGGAGGAAGTAATTAAGGAAATCATCTGCAAACACCTGGAAGTGGTAAGGTAATAGGGAATAGCCAGCATGGATTTATAAAGAACAAATCATGTCAAACCAAGCTGATAGCTTTCTTTGATAGGATTACAAGTCTTGTGGATAAGGAAGAAGCAGTGGATGTGGTATACCTAGACTTTAGTAAGGCATTTGATATGGTCTCGCATGATATTCCTATCAATAAACTAGGCAAATACAACTTAGATGGGGCTACTATAAGGTGGGTGCATAATTGGCTGGATAACCGTACTCAGAGAGTAGTCATTAATGGTTCCAAATCCTGCTGGAAAGGTATAACAAGTAGGGTGCCGCAGGGGTCTGTTTTGGGACTGTCTCTGTTCAATATCTTCATCAACGACTTAGATATTGGCATAGAAAGTACGCTTATTAAGTTTGCAGATGATACCAAACTGGGAGGGATCGCAACTGTTTTGGAAGATAGGGTCATAATTCAAAATGATCTGGACAAATTGAAGAAATGGTCTGAGGTAAACAGGATGAAATTTAATAAAGACAAATGCAAAGTGGGAAGAAACTGTCTAGGAAGGAGTATGGCAGAAAGGGATCTCGTGGTTATAGTGGACCACAAGCTAAATATGAGTCAACAGTATGATGCTGTTGCAAAAAAAGCAAACATGATTCTGGGATGCATTAACAGGTGTGTTGTGAGCAAGACACAAGAAGTCATTCTTCTGCTTTACTCCTGCGCTGGTTAGTATTGTGTCCAGTTCTGGGCACTGCATTTCAAGAAAGATGTGGAGAAATTGGAGAGGGTCCAGAGAAGAGCAACAAGAATGATTAAAGGTCTAGAGAACATGATCTATGAAGGAAGGCTGAAAGAATTGGGTCTGTTTAGTTTGGAAAAGAGAAGACTGAGAGGGGACATGATAGCAGTTTTCAGGTATCTAAAAGGGTGTCATAAGGAGGTGAGAGAAAACTTGTTCATCTTAGCCTCTAAGGATAGAACAAGAAGCAATGGGTTTAAACTGCAGCAAGGGAGGTTTAGGTTGCACATTAGGAAAAAGTTCCTAACTGTCAGGTGGTTAAACACTGTAATAAGCTGCCGAGGAAGGTTGTGGAATCTCCATCTCTGGAGATATTTAAGAGTAGGTTAGATAAATGTCTATCAGGGATAGTCTAGACAGTATTTGGTCCTGCCATGAGGGCAGGGGACTGGACTCGATGACCTCTTGAGATCCCTTCCAGCCCTAGTATTTGGTCCTGCCATGAGGGCAGGGGACTGGACTCAATGACTGCTTGAGGTCCCTTCCAGCCCTAGAATCTATGAATCTATGAATCTCCTAGGTCCTTATATACCAGACCTCCAAAATGTTAAAGCCCCACAACACATGATGGAGGTGGGCTGACCCCCTAGGCACCACTACCCTTAAGAGGCAGACCACCCTGTCACAGAACAGAAAAAGTAAGGTCCCAATCCTGGAACGTGTTGAGAGCTTCCTGTATGGTGTTGAGCACCTCACTCAACCAGTCTTAGACAAAATAGATATAATGGGCCCAGTTTTGTTCCCAGTGAAGTCAGTGGGAGTTGAGGTTTACGAGTTACAAAGAGCCACTTTCAGAAATGAGAAAGTGGAATTATTTTACCTTTACACGTGTATCTGATTTAAGCCCAAAGCATTGCTGTGCTTCTCTCAGAAAAAAAAATCAGAACCTCTGTAATGATGGATAAAAGTGTATCTGTAGGTTGTTTTCTAAGGATACTTTACACATTAGTGAAATAAAGAATTCACAAGATTTATAAGTGAAGCAAAAACTTTTTCCACCTGTGGAACTTTAACGTTTCCATCCATTCCATCCTGAGCCTGGGATTTTCCTTGTTCCACCATGCCCTAAATCAAAAGGCTGTACACTAAGAATTCTGCAGCCATATGAACAAGCTGTGACTCTGTCAGATCTCAGAAACTAAATGGCGCTGGGCTCAGTCAGTACTTGGAGGAGGAACATATCAGGAAACCCAGCATGCTACAGGAAAGTGGTGCTACTGATTTAGTAAATAGCAGCATCCACCAAGTTGGTATTGAACTATTGCTCCAGCATGGTACTGTGGCTACTGAGCTGATAGAGGTGCCAGCTTTTGGACTTTCCAGAGAACCAAGGCTCTGGCCAACTGTGATAATTAAGAGTCCAGTGGTACTTTTCACAAGAGTACTGTTATTAAATTAGCCCTGGGGCCTTGGCCAAACTCCAACTTGCGTTTTTATTGCTTCCTGTCTCACTAAAAGTTCCAAATACAGTTTCAAATGGATACAGTTCTCCTTTCTTCATGACATAATCTGTATAATACTGCTGAGATCTGTAAAACAGTTCATGGATTTCATCCTAAAAGTGGTTGTACTCAGCTGGTGGGTACACAATTTATACATACAAAATGGTATAGTCAGTTAGTTCTGTAGTACATGATATTATGTACAGTGCTTTGGTATCCATATGGGTGAAAAGCACCGTTCCTTATAGAAGGAAATGAAAGATGTAATGTCATTATGGAAATCATTTGGATGAAAGATGCTAAGTTTATTTTCTTAGCACTCTTGATTCCCACAACCAGCTATTACCTACTCTCTATACATCTGAATCCACTTCTACTTGATAAATGGTCATAGTTCCTGCTTACATCCTCCACTGAGGGAGTAACCCTCTCCTCAGCATATGTCAGTACAATTTAGAAACTCACCCACAGGAAGAGTCAGGTAACAGGGAGAGTCAACTGCTCTGGGCATAAGTGTGATATCTTTTACAATGAGCCTGCCCTCCTTTAGCATGCAGTGAGTGCATGTGCTACAATTAAGCACACATCAGCCAAAATGACCGATTTATGAAAATCTTTTTGAATGAATATTTTGAAAATTAATCTGACTGCAAGGTTTGGAGGACATACATAAAAAGGGTTTGCAAGACAGACAGGTGGTTTGAGTTTTTGCTGAGTGAGATTAAAAATAAAATTAAACCTAAGATTCTTACTGCTCCTACTAGCCTCATAGAAACTATAAAATAACGAACTATGGTAGCTACAATCAAGAAGAAGCTAATATTCTGTGGAGAAAGGAGGAATTCTTTATGTATTGAACTTGGCCCTAGATTCAGCCAGAACAGGTAAAAGAGATTTGATTTCTCTCAAGCATTTCCAGCTGAACTGACCTCTGTATACATCCAGCCACCTAAGCCAATTGTAAAGTTAGCCCTGCAAATGCAAACAAGTTCTGTATTGATCTGCTGTAGAAAAGATTTGAGCCTGAATTCTAAAACACCATCGGTGGGGGTGGGGGGAACAAGTACGATTAGAAAGGATTTTTTTTATTTTGTTCTTGGTAGTAATGAGTTCTAACACACAGTCAATTTAAGAAATGTTGCTTGTAGGCTAAGGCTATGTCTACACAATGATCTAAGGATGTGATTCCCCTTCTCCTGCACACATACAAGTTCTAGCTTTCGTGGCAGATCCCTGTTCAAATCCCTTCTCCTTCTCAGGCAGAAGGGGAACTTGAACTGGGAATCTCCCACATCCCTGCTGAGTACACTAACCCGTGGACTGAAGGAAATCCTTCTCCACTCCCCGCACCCAGGCTGTTTTGTGTGGAGTTAGGTGGCTTTCGAGCACACCTACCAGATTGGGCACTGCATGTGACTTAGGCAGCTGAATGCCTGTCTTTCCCCCGCTATGTGGATTGTTCTGGGGTTTAGTGGGGAGACAGGCATCCAGGCTCCTAGAGTGAGGCAGCAGTGCACACACACACACAGAAACATAGACACTCAGGCAACTTTTACTGCAAAAACATATGTGCCAAGCAACGTTAGACACCCGCAGGGTTAGGCAGCAATTGAGTGAGAGCTTTGTGGATTGTGGTGGTGCCTAAAAATAAGACTTGGGGTATGTCTACACTACCCGCTGGATCGGCGGGCAGCGATCAATCCAGCGGGAGTCAATTTATTGCATCTAGTCTAGACACGATAAATCAACCCCCGAGCACTCTCCCGTCGACTCCTGTACTCCAGCTCGGTGAGAGGAGCAGGCAGAGTTGACAGGGGAGCAGCAGCAGTTGACGTACTGCAGTGAAAACACCGCAGTAAATAGAGCTAAGTATGTCGACTTCAGCTACGTTATTCATATAGCTGAAGTCATGTAACTTACATCGATTCCCCCCCCCCCCAGGGTAGACGAGGCCTTAGGCACTCTAATGTGGATCACATGAAGCAGTTTTACCATTGACTTCAATAGAGCTCAATCAGGTCCTAAGCACCACAGGAACTCTCTTAGATGAGGTCACATTTGTTTCCTTGGGTCAAATGCTGAAATGCCCTTTGTGAGCACCTGAGGCCTACGTGAAGCAGTCAATATGAGCTTGATTCTCCTCTTACGCCCATTTCAACCCAGGGTAATGCCATTTATTTCAGTGAAGTTACTCCTGATTTACACAGCCATGTGAAAGGAAAATCAGGCCCAATGTGCTACCAACAGACTTGAGGGGCAAGCGCGTGGAGGAGATTTCTGCAACCTGTTTTGAGCTATCAGAACAAGTCATTTGTGGGTTTTCCCAGGAGAATAAGAAGTCAGAGAAGCAGGCACACCAATCACAAATGGGGAAGGGGGCCAGTAAAGTTCCACACACTGCACTGATCCACATAACCCAAAGCCCCATGTAGAAGGGAAGACTGCATTCAATATGTCCTCTCATGGCCAACTATGTGTGCGCTCTGGTCACGAAATGTACACTGGTGGTAAAGATTTCTTCCCTCAGCCCCAATGTATTATATATTAGAATTGGAAGGATTAGATGATCAGAAAATGTCCATTTCACCATAGACAGAAAAGGTAGGTGAGGTAATATCTTTTATTGGACCAACTTCTGTTGGTGAGAGAGACACACTTTTAAGCTTACACAGAGCTCTTCTTCAGGTGACTGTACCCACACAAACCAATGAAAAAATATTTCCATTGATGATAACTGAAATTTACAGATAGGCAAAGAAAGAAAAATTCTGCTCAAGAACTTATTAGGATTTGATGTAAGGATATTTACTTTGTATATTTTGACATGTGATGTTGACAATTTGTGTTTTAACAGTTATAAAGCTTTCACCTTTTGGATCTCAATTTCTACTGTCACTAAATATTTATTGTCTGAGCTATCCCACCCTCTGAATGCTCCCATCACATAATTTCCCATAGCTGTGAATTTTAAATGGATAAAAATCAAAGGCTTACAACCCATAATTTTGCACAACTGTTAAAATTTAAATCAATAAATTTAAAAAATGCTTTAAAGTAAACATCGATGTTATCCTCTGAAATGATTAAAAAAAAACACACACACAAATGGATTCTGCCAAGCCTAATTATAGTGGAGTTTAAAGTGAACAAAGCCCATTTACTCAGACTTTTTTCACCTAGGACTCAATTGTGTAAGGTGCTGAATCAGCTACAATTGATGAGAATGTGCAACACTTCCCATTTAGTAACGGCCTCTAAACGAAGAGTGGATTTCACTTTGGGTGAAACTCACTTCTGTTGAGCACGCCGGCACAAGTGGTAGAGATGCTTTAAGTTCCATGTGCTGGCCCTCTGCCTGAGGGTGCATTTTGCCCTGTTATCAGAATTATAGTGTCCACACTGTAATTCACTGGAAGAATTCAGAGATTTCGTCCTATTTCACTTTAAACAGTTCACTACATCCTTGTTCACTATTGATGGATTAACTTAACCATTATAAAAACCCAATAGTGACTGATCATATCAAATGCATTCTTGTCTGACATCAAGTAAAGAGACTAAAACTAAAAAAGTAAGGAGGGCCCCACGATTTATGGAAAAAAAAAAAGCAACACTTGCGCACAGAAGCATTGGTCTTGTTTATTTCCAGTATGTGCTTATTTGCCTTTGAGAGCATGTTTCTTGTTCGCAAATTAACACGGCACTTCAGTTATCAACAATAGCATACACAAAATACAGTCTCCAAATTTTACATGGACCTCTGGTATCTCAAAAGAATGAAAGCAAAATGTTACCCTTGAATCTAGGCAAGTGTAATTTTGCATGGTGTAAGATCTACAGTAGGCAAAGCACATGGGAAGTAAATGGTCTTCAGTATAAGAGGCTCAATGCCCCAAATATCTATGATATATGATTAAAAATAAAACACTCTAAATCTAAACTCCTAGAAGTCCACTATAATTGCACCTTTTACATCCTGTGTTGCACTCCAACTGCTGAATTCCTTAGCTCCCAAGAGCAGACTCATAAAGATGCTGTGCTGTTTGATTTGGCACTATTCACAAGCCTTGGCAGATGATCAAATAGGGGGCACAGAAGAGCAGGAAAGGCCTTAAGAAACTGTCTGAGCTGCTGCTGTTACTGCCTTCATGGAGCGAAAACTCAATGGTAAGCACAAAGTAGCTGTACCTATTAACAGAGCATGGATTACTCCAATTTAATTTAATGCTGCTTTTTTTATATGTCTTGGAAAAATAAACATGAGGGCTTTAGTCAACGGATACTAATTTTCATCTTTCTTAACTTTTACAAACTCTGGAACCCCTTGAATATACAGACAATTGATTTTTCTTTCCCTATTGCAATATCCTGGAATATATTAGTCAGTAATATCTGAACCTTAGGCTCTGAGTGAAAATACAAAACCATTACAGAAGTGACCTGGAAGAATATGGCATGATTGAAAGGCAGCATTTTAAAAAGCTTTTGTCAATTACTATGATATTTAATTCTTAAAATACAAACTATGTTCATAAATATGTAAGAGGCAGAAAACTGTTTATGTACCAGAGGGTTTAAATGAAGAACAGGAACTTCAACAGTGCCTGACAGCAGGCTAACTGATCCTGAAAAAGAGCTCAGCAAACTCTGCTTATGTGGTGGAACTTCTAAAGAATGCCCCCCTCAGCAGGGTTTGAGTCACTCCTTGTTGATCTTGACTGTAGTGATCGTTCAAGTTATAACTTGAGTTTTGCCAGATGACCATAACAGCATCCCAGTGCAAGAGGCTCATTGGTATCTGGTAGTGAGTTCCAGCTGGCCTAACCAGGTGAGTGTACCCCCAACTCACTAAGGTCATAACCTGTATCTAAAAGGAATCTTGTAAGATCCCATGATTATTAAAAGAACAGGAGTACTTGTGGCACCTTAGAGACTAACAAATTTATTTGAGCATAAGCTTTCGTGGGCTACAGCCCACTTCATCGGATGCATGGAATGGAACATATAGTAAGGAGATAGACATACACATACAGAGAACATGAAATCATCTGTATGTGTATATATATATATATCTCCTTACTATATGTTCCATTCCATACATCCGATGAAGTGGGCTTTAGCCCACGAAAGCTTATGCTCAGATAAATTTGTTAGTCTCCGAGGTGCCACAAGTACTCTTGTTCTTTTTGCAGATACAGACTAACATGGCTGCTACTCTGAAATACTGATTATTGTTACTGTGTGGTGCATGTACAAAGGTGAAATTCAAAATTACAAGCATATTGGGAATTATGTTCTGAAAAAGTGTCTGCCAGGGAAGGCTGAAGCTACCCCACCCTACACAAGGGAATATGCTTCTCTCACCTTGAAGTTGAAGGTTCTTCCAAAGTACATTAAAAGACAATGGCAGTACAATTTACATAGAAGGTAAACAGACCCACCAAGGGAAGAAGATTGCAGGAAACAGATCAGTTTGCATTTTAGCAAACACCAATGGGAGAAGAAGATGGCATGGAATTTCCTTCACCAGTAGACTGTCACCTACTTCACAACTTGAATGAACTTTACTTTGGGGGATAACCTTCAGAAGAATCCATTTCAAAGGTTCACTGGACTATACAAGAGAGGGGCAAAGAACCCCAAGTTATCTTTCACCTAGGAACTGAGCACCTTGGACTCTGTGGGAAATCCTGACCAGATGGGTGGTCAGCCATCTTGCGGAAGGTAGACTGATAAAGAAACTACCTTGAACAAGGGCTGTAGCTTGTTGTGTTAAGTCTTAGTCACTAGAAATCATTTTTCACTTTTATTTGCTTGTAACTTTTTCTAACTCTATCTTTGATACCTGAACTCACTTAAAATCTTATCTCCTTTTGTGAATAAACTTCTTTTACTTCTAATCTAAACGATCCCAGTGCTGTGCTTGAATTAAAGTGATAATACCAGTTAAAGTGATCAACTGTGCAGTTTGTCTCTTTAGAGCAGCAAAGAACCCTTATTAGTCCACTGAATGGTCCAAAAGAGGACTGGACATTGCAGAATATACAGTTGTGGGAAAATCAGGGACTTGGGGGTGCTGGGGTCATCTTGCCAGGTATAACCAGAGCTGGTGTATACCAGGCTGGGGTGTAACAAAGCAGGCTGCTAGAATCAGAATTGCTAGTTAGGAGCCGCTTATCACACAGACACTGTATGGGCACTGACAGCCAGCAGAGCATTTAAGGCACCCAGGGATTTCAGGGCAGATATTCACATTACCCATCACTGGTCTGGATTGCAGCCCAGAACATGACAGGCCCCTAACCCAATTCCCATCCACACACACAAATCTGTAGCTCTGAGTTAAGTGGTGCTCTAAACTGGAGTTAGCTGGCCTGTTTGGGGAGATGTGTGTGGGGTCGGGGTGAGATGGTTGAAGCTCAAGTGCTGTTGATGCTCAAGTTAGTAATGCAGTGGTGATGTAGCTGTTTGTTACAACAACTCATCAACTGCTAATCCAATCACTGTGCTAATTCATTCCCTGGGCGCTGCTAACCAGATCACTCTGTGTGGTTCCAGTGTCATTTCACAGGGTATGTCTCACTGCAAGCGAGGGTGTGATTGTACCCCAGGTAGCTAGATTACAACTAGTACAGGTTTGCCTACTTGCCCTATGTTACAGCTTCCCTTGCAGTGGAAAGATGCCCATTGTGTGGTTTTAATCAAGCTAGGTTAGCTCAAGTGGAGGAACTTGTGTACTAACTCAAGCTAACTGTTGCAGTGATGACCAACCCATAAAGCAGGCAGGAGGCAACCTCAAGATCCTCAGGCCACATGGAAAACTCTGTCTGTAAAGGGAGTCACTGGACGCTCACCCAATCATGCGACAAGGTTGTTAACTTTTTGTAACCCTGGCTGATGTCCAACGACTGGGGCCACGAAATAAAGATCAGCCTCTTGCCATCACCGTGACTCTGGCAGACACAGGTGCTAGCTCGCACCAAGATCCCCATGTCACAACTGAACACTGAATCAGTCTGGCCCCCCTGTGTGCTAGTATTGTTAAAACAGGTATTAGGATTATAAGAATGTGTTTAGTCTTTATTAAATATTTGTGAGTTGCTGCACGCATTAATCTCACGTATAGTACCTGTATCCCATACTATAAAGTAATATTTAAGCATTTGTATGGTAAGCCTCTGTGACTGTAAATCACCAGACAGGCGAGAGACATTGATTAGTGTAAAGTGCTGGTCTCCATCAGAAGATGTTATGTCCTAACCAACAAGGAAGGCCCATCAACACCTAATGGACTATTGTGGAATACTAAAAGGAGAAAATACTTTGCTACTCTGCTCTCCCCCGCTACTTCCACCCATGAAGATGAGTCATGCAAATAGATTTCCCCCAATCAACTGATTTTGCAGCTCAGGGCATGTAGGAGGAGGGGAATAAAACCCCCTAAAAAGAAGGATGTGTATCTATAGGCTGCTTGGACTCTGGGGGGCAATGTTTTCTAAGTATAAACAAGGGATCCCCAGCTGCTAAGCCTGGGTTAGCATTAAAGGACAGCGTGCTTTTTATAGAAGCTTCTATTACATTTTGAAACTTAAGATTGGAACTCATTTGTATAAATATGGTTACCTTCTTAAACCTTGTAAATAACTTCCTTGTTTCCTTTTCCTATTTAATAAATCTTTAGATAGCCACTTATATAATAAACTACAAGCATTGTCTTTGGTGTGAGATCTAAGGTGCAACTTACCTGGGGTAAGTGATTGGTACTTTAGGACTGAGTGTAACCTGGATATTCCTGTGATTCTTGGTATCAGGGACCATCTATCACAAACGTAGGCTCACTGGGGTGGTGAGACAGATCAGAATACCCCAGGGGACTGTGATTCCATGTTAAGGCTGTTACAGGGCCTGAGGAGTTTAAACGTGATGATTGGTTGATAAAATCTCACAACCAATTAGGGGTTTGTGCCCTGCTTCCTAACAGTCTGGCTTGACATTGGCACTCATGCTCTAGAGCAGGGATTGGTAACCTTTGGCATGAGACCTGTCATGGAAATCCGCTGGCGGGCCGGGATGGTTTGTTTACCTGCCGCATCTGCAGGTTTGGCCAATCACAGCTCTCACTGGCCGTGGTTTGCCATTCGAGGCCAGGGGGCTATAGGAAGCGGCGTGGCCTGAGAGATGTGCTGGCCGCCACTTCCCGCAGCCCCCATTGGGCTGGAACAGTAAACCGCGGCCAGCGGGAGCTGCAATCGGCCAAACCTGTGGACGCGGCTAGTAAACAAACCGTTCCAGCCCACCAGCAGATTTCCCTGATGGGCCGCGTGCCAAAGGCTGCTGATCCCTGCTGTAGAGTCATTGCAGCCCAGCTTGACAAGCACCCCTGTGTATAACACCTTTGTTACACTGGGCTTCTGTGATTAGAGCTAGCCCCCCCATGCTCTGCTCCATAGGTCACTCTCCCCACTGTCAGCATGGACCCTCAAAAGCTGTACGGCCATCACCACCCTCCATTTCAACTCAGCACTACCCCACTCCATTGCAGAGGGCGAGGAGAGGCAGAAGTGTTGAAGCTGTGAGAGGAGTTAATGCTGGTTCAAGCCAGTATTAACTCTCCTATTGAGATTTCCACTTGGAGATCTGCCAGGTTGCCAAGGGAGCAGGCCATGCAAAGCAGCTGTTCCCCACTTCTGATTCCTTTCTACCCAGACTCCCTCCTCACAAACACAGAGCAGATCGTTGTGCAAAGAGAAGTACTTTCAGGCTCATACCGAAGAGAGGAGCAGGCCACAGAATCACCACCCCCAGTGCTGTAACGTTAGATGGATTTCCTGCTCTTTTGCATTGCGAATGGACGGAAGCATAGGGCTCATTAAGCTTTTGAGAGCATGGTTATATTGCACGTATAAAGCAATGCTCCTGGTTGACTCCATAATGGGGAACTGAACCTAGGAAGTTTGGATCTAAAACCATGAGCCTCACCTGCCTGAGCTAAAAGACACAACTCGGTTAGCTCTAACGCTGTAGATGACTCATAGACCTGTAAGCAGTTCAGCCACTAGAGGACGACAGAGAACCGTACTGTGTAAACTGGGTGACATACTGTATTACAGGGACCTTTCTGGACTACATGTTTTTGAATGAAAACTTGCTATGTATGGTCAAATAAAAAACATCACTTTTTTTGTCCTAGGTTTTGAGAACAAGACTTATTTTGGGGGATCCTAATCCTTTCTTGGGAATAGAAGATTACACATTAAGCAGCTGAAGCACAGGAAAAGAATGTTTTATCAAGTGACACTTTCTCTTTTATCTTTATATTCAGAAGCTTTTAAGTCATTAAAAGCTTACTCTGCTCAGGTTTGTCATACAACAGAAACTGAAACTAAACTTTTAAAAGACAGGAGTTTCACCTCACACCTGATTTGATTGAGTTAAGACAGCCTGAGGGATAAGGTTCTAGATAATATATTTTTGTGTTTTAAACTGCAAAATGTTTCCTGTAACAGATAAAATTATAAGTTTCCATTTTATTATGCTGCTTTGACAGTGGTGTTTGCATCAGTTCATGGAGCACAATATATTCAGCACAGATATACAATTTTCCTTCATTTCCTTTGATCTTTGTTTCGGCAAAGTGCACTGTAATATGCTAGCTTTATTCTCCTGAAACACGACTGAGTGACATTCAAGAAATATGTATATCCCTAGCATTTGTTTCAGATACAAATTTCATCCAGTAGCCAAGTTTCAGTATCAGTTATGATCCCTTAAAGAAATTACTTCTTAATGAAATTGACTTGCTTATGCATTACAACTACTGTACCTAAATCATAACACAGATGAAAACATATCCTTTGTCATTTTAGCTGCAATTTGCAATATTGATTCTAACCTAATACTAGATCTTGATCTAACTAAGTGCACTATGGATCCAAGGATCTTGACCTCCAGACCAAACATTTATTCTTTATTATAAGCACAGCATAGGCTGTCTCACTTGTATACTTCTGGGTGATGGATATGTCCCTTTACCTATCTCACGTCCATCTTCACTGTTCAGAGCTAGGCAAGAGTATGTATTCTCAGTGCTCAGTGATACCAAGTAGTCATTCATTGTTTTATGAACAGAGGCGGAAGAATTTCCTAGTAGTTAGGATGCTAGCTTCAGACCCAGTAGACCCTACATTCAATTCCCTTACAGCCTTAGGCAAATCACTTAGTCTCTCTGTGCCTCAGTTCCCCATCTCCAACATAGGGATAATAGCTCTTCCCTACCTCAAAAGAGTGTTAGGAGAATAAATCCACTGAAGATATTGAGGCACTCAGATAGTATAGTAAGAGACACCATATAACTACCAGAGATAGATTAAGGGCTGCTATTTGCAGTGAATGAGACTGCTAAGAGATGCATTTAAACCACATCGGGGGAGGTTTATAATGGGGAGTTAGGTTCTTACATCCTCCGGAAAGTCACTGGGAAGGGAGTGCATAACTCCACCCTGTACCTTTGACAATCTCCTCAGGCAATGCCTAAAGCTTTTATGACAGCAAACTACCTGCCCCTGTTAATGCTAGACTGTTTAGTAAATTGACTGTATTTGACCCTGTTTAGTCAGAGTTTTATATTCAACACCACTGCTTTGCTTCATATGCACGCACACACACACACACACAGAGCTAGCCCTCTGGAAGTGAAATGCCTTAGGACTGATATACTGGGTACTATCACAATGAAAAGGAACAGGCAGGCAGAGCAGAATGAAAGTGGGGTGGGGGAGAGGAAGTATTGTTGGACACTCATGCCATGTGCATACTCGACAGGAAACACCCCATTCCGTGGCTGTGTGAAAACTAACCAGAGATAAACCTGGGAGTCTTGCAGTATTAGTGGTTTTGTATTTTACAAAGTCAAAATCAGGAGCATATTTAAAGAAAAAAAGTTCGGATATATTCAAATCCATATTTGTCAATGGTTTTACTAGAACAGAAAGCAGTCTTAGCTAGCAGGAATGAGGAATCAGGAATCCTCACTTTTGTTCTGTTCATTGCCACTGACTTACTGTATAAATTATGATCAATCTCTTCACCTCTTGTTTTCCTTTGGTTTCACCATCTCGGTTTACTACTACTTGCCTAACTCAAAGGCATACATTTTATTAACTGATGTTTGTAAAGTACTTTGAGATCTTCAGGGAAAAAGTGCAAAGTTTTGTTCATTTGACTGAACAACTTCAAAACGGGAGGGTGCATTTCAGATTCTAGGAGTTAGCTGTTGAGATGAGTAACACACTCGGCATTGGGGCCAAAGGATCCTCTTCTCTTCGATAATATGCAAGGGAAAAACACAAAGGGGAGTGTGATTGGGGCTCCTGCTTAGTGGCAACACTTGATGATAGTGGCAGTCCCCCCTAGAGGTTGTCATGCAGATGGGGCAGGGAAACCTGGGACCACCCTGGTTTTGAGGTCATCAGGAGTCCTTCTTGTTCGTGCCAGGCTTTGAGCAAGTTAATGTGGTATACTTGAGTTTCCTTCTGCTTCCTGGGCTGGCATATCTCAAATGGACAGCCCCTACCTTTCTCACTATTTTGAATGGGCCCTGCCATTGCGCCATCAGCTTCGATTTGGTGATCGGGAGTAGTAGTAGCACCCTGTCCCCAGCGCAAACTCCCTTGGCTCCTTTATTATAGGCCCATTCTTGCTTCTGCTGAGCATTCTGCCATTTTTCCTGTGAAAACCCCAAGCCTCTCCAATTCCTCCTGCAGATGGTTCACATATTGGACCACGTTGGACTTCAGCAGAGTTGTTCTTCCCAAGTCTCGTGGAGAAAGTCCAGCACCCCCCCGGGCCGTTGCCTATACAGGAGCTCAAATGGGTAGAATCACATCAAGGCCTGCAGCATCTCGTGAATGGCGAATAAAAGAAGTCCCAATGTCACAGGTCCCCAGCTACAAATTTTTGTAGCATCTCTTTCAGGGTCTTCTTAAAGCCCTCTACCAACCCATCAGCTTGGGGCTGATAGACGGAGGTCTTTAGTGCTTTGATTTTTAAACAGGGCACGTGCAGTTCTTGCATCAGTTTAAATGTCATACTGGTTCCTTGGTCTTTCAGGATTTCTTAAGGCACCCCTACCCTTGCGAACCCTTCAGCAACTCCGGCGCTATGTGAGTGATGATGGCTGACCAGAGGGGTGTGGCTTCTGGGTACCACGTGGCATAGTCCAATATCACCAGGATATATTGGTAGACAATCATTGTCTTCTCCAGGGGCCCCCATCAGGTCCATCCCGATCCTCTCAAAATGGTATCCTGACTAATGGAAGGGGGACCGGAGGGGAGATTTCTGGGCCCCCACCAGCTGACACTTAAGGAGTCACACTATTCTTTGACCGCCGCATGCACCCCAGCCCGTAGAAACAAAGCGTCACTCAGTCCAGAGTCTTCTCACACTCGAGGTGTCCCCTACAGGATATCATGTGGGCCAGCTGCAATATCTCCCATCGGAAACTCTTGGGGACCAGTAGCTGGGCTCGGGTCTCAGCTGTCTATACATCCCGGGCCACTCAATACAATCTTTCATTCCACAGTTCAAAATGGGACCATAAATTCCCCAGATGGGTATCTGCTATCTCCTCATTTATGCTGGCGAGCTGTTCATACGCCCAGCTCAGCATCAGGTACTCCTTCTGGGTGCTGATAAAGTCCACCTCTGTAATCAGCTCATCCCAATCTTGGGGTTTGGGAGCGGTTGCCTCCCTTCTGGCAGCTCTTGGCTGGAGGAGGTCTTCTCTAGGGTCATTGTCACCCCCATTCTGTCCAAGGTCCAGATCCTCTCTCTGGGGGGCTCCCACTTCTTCTCGGACGAGCCCATAGCCCCAAACCTTTACAATCTCCCTAAACTCCTCCAGATCCTGTCTCAGAATCACTGGGTACATGAGAGTTGGTGAGACCCCGACCTGCACCACCTTGATGCGTCCCCTTATCTCGAGTTCCACAGCCCTCATGGGGCACACATCCCCACGAACGCACTGCAGGTTAACTGTATTGCTGTTATCTTGCTCTCCCACGAGTTGTCTCCAGACTATGATCTGACTACAGCCCGAGTTGATTAATGCTGTCACAGACACTCCATTTATCCACCAATTGTGATCCAGGTGATGGTGCAGGGGCTCCTGCCTAGGGGCAACAGTTCGATATGGCAGCCGTCCCGTCTAGTGGTCACTGCGCAGATGGAGTAGGGGAACCCAGGCCCACGGTGCTCCACTGGTTTGCAACCCAGGGCCTTATGTAGCTGGTTGGGCTGCTCACCTGCCTTTGTAGGATGTCAATCTCCAGTCAGCTTTCCTGGGCCACTTCCTACCCCAGTCCATCTCCCATCCAGCCTTTGCCTATCTCTGGGGGACCCTGTCTCCCAGGTGTCTGACTCACATCTTCACCATTGGGTGCCATGGGCTCTCCCTGCTCACTGGCTCAATGCTGGCTCAGCTCTGGTCCTCCCTGTGAGCTCCCTGGGCATGTTCTATGTCCTGGCTTGCCAGCTCCAGACACAGCTGTCTCGCTGGCTTTTAAACCCCACCTTCAACCAGAGTATGCTTAGCAAGGGCGTAGGGGCAAGGCTTCAGTAGCCCATAACTATTCCTTAATCCCTCACTGGTCAGGGAGCAACCAAGCACTGACAGCGATGAGCAACTTATCTACAGTCCCCTTTTGAGAAGAACAGAATCAAAAGGGCTTCTTCCTGACCACAAGGGGAAGCTCAGCCAATCAGGAAACCTCAAACAGTAACATATAAATTCAATCATGTGACCAATCCCAACTAACCCAAGCAAAAATTATTTTAAAAAAAGCAGTCAGAGCTGCATCAAAACCCCCACAGATGCAGAGAGTGCAAGAGACTTCACTGTCATCTCCACTCAAATTTCACAAATGCTGAAAGTTTCAAAAGAAAAGCTGGGTTTTCACAGATGCCCCATCAAGTGGAAAACAAGCACATTTCAAATGGTCTCAGTTTCACCATGACTATTTTGCAGTGTGTGCTCCAGAAGACACACTGTTACCCCCTGTCCCAGCTAGCTCGTCAGAAAACCCCACATCCACAGGGAACACAAACATTTAAAATATTATAAAGCAGTTTGAAAAAGACAGAGGGAAAATGTATTGTAGAATGCTATCTCCATTTCAGGATCTTAGAGATTTATTTATTATTATATAATACATATGTATATTGCCCTTGAGCTCAGGTGGTGGTATCCCTACATATAGTATGGCATTCCTAAACTCCATCTAATGAACCTACCCTTTCCACACTTAAGTCCTTTTTGAAAACCCACTTTTACTCAGCTACCTACAGCAATTCTTGTGCACCTTAATCTCATTTTGCTAAAGCCTGACCAAATATCTCCTTGACCATTTTACGTACATGTTGTATTATTTCCCCATTATGCATCTGTCTGTCTCTGTACTTAGACTGTGAGCCCCATCAGGCGGGACAGTACCTTTTTGCCTATTTGGAAAGCATCCAGCATAGTGTGCGCATCATCATCATCATCAACATTAATTAATTTTGTTTAATGAAAATACATTCAGTTCTACTAAAGCAAAGCAACCAACATAAATGACCTGCTTTGATTGTGAAGAGTTGAGTTGCAATGAAACTTTGAAACAAATGATAATGCCAAAGAAAAAATTCCACAACAGTTGCCAAACTGTTCAGAAAGTGTTAACATGGCTCATTCATTTTCAGCAGCAATACCAAGTTGAAAACATACTTTTGCTGGTCTGCAGTTGATTGATGTACATTACTCATATCAGGCTAATGGCACTTTATTTTCCAACAGTAGCGAGTAATGAGTGACCTTGAGTGCATATTGTTTTGCTGAAAGGTTTTGTTGCTCCGCTTACTCTATGAGCACCCCCAAGGAAATGAGGGCCCTGTATTAGTGTTTTTCAGCAAACCTCATTTCTTTCATGGCTTTCTGTAAAAGAATTTGATACAGGGATAGAAGCTAACCTCAGTGAGTAAATGAAATATTGATCCATACTACTCTGGCCTTGCCTTCACCTTGTCCCAGGGCTGTGAGTTACTGACTTTTCCGTTTTGGCTGTAATAGGAATTATTACAACAGGCCTGTGCGAGTAATTACTTGGCATGGCAAAAAGGAGGGTCCATCATATATTTCTGTAGAGACGTTAGTTTCCATCAGCCCAGCAGTCTGCTTTTTTGGCCCTGTCTTTCCTACACTTGATTCAATTCTTTTAACCATCATTAATCAAGCTCCTTGTCAGTAGAAGTTTATCAAAAGTATTAAGTGAGCAAGGTTGCATGGCCTCCTTAAAAAAAAAAAAGGAAAAAAAGAAAAAAAGCATAGATGCAGAGCAGTAAATTTCAAAATATGGATGGCTGGTTCTGTGATATATATGAGTGTCTCTTCAGCTAGAAAGAGCAGTTTGTTTTAGTGATAGATATTGTAGTTTGAGCCGTGATAGAATCCTTCTCAAGCTTATATGTCGTGGGCTATCGTTTATGAGAGACCGCGTGTTTCTAAATGGTGAAGGTCATGGCTGATGGCAAAAGTAAAAGCAGTGGTGATTCATTAAAAATAGTTAATAGGGCCTGCAGCTGACGGGGATAAATAGCAACACGCTGCTTTTCAACCCACAAGCAACTAGTTTAGGCTATGTTTCTTCTGTGTTTTCCACCACCTCCAATTGCCAGACAGCTGTGAACATACACACAGACATAAGCAAGATTGCTTCCATTCTGTTAATAATAGATGCAGGATGGGTTTCCAGAGTGAATGACACTGCTAGATACAGATTTTTCACCAGCAGCTAGGGCAGCTTGGCTAAAATTTGCCACTCGATGATATTTGCTAATAATCAAGCCTGTGCATTACACTGCGTTCTTTAGGGGCTAAATATGCAGCTCATACGCACTTGGGCTAACTGTCCAGCTGGGGCCCCATCCTAAGCTCCTTAACTCAAACTAGTCTCCCACTGAATTTAACACAAAGTCAATGGGAGTTTTGCCTCAATAAAAGGACACCAGGATGGGGCCTCTGGGCATTAGAATGGCTAAAATACTAATGAGCCTTGCCTTATTGTGCGTACTGTATGTAAAAAAGTCTAGTTCCCCTACGCTGTTTTTATTTTGTTTGGATGAAATTTATAAAAATCCAATAAAAAAAAGATTAGGGTTTTTTTTTTTAATTGCTTGGTTGCGATGAAGGGTATTTTATTTCACTTGGAGAAAGTGAGCAAAATGATTCAGCTGAAGCTGGTTTAGATGTACATTTGGGAAATAGGGTGGTGAATGCTTATATCTTGTGGATGCAGCCCTTGGGCTATCTGCAAATGACAAACTATAGATTTCCTCTGTTACTTTACAGACAGAAGGCATCTAATGACACTGTTATATATTCATTACTCATAAAATACTCAGAGCAGTGATGCACAGCATCAGGAGATAAAACCAGCTCCTTACAGCTTATCACTGTGAGTGTCATGGTTTCCTATGGCTTTTTCTAAAATACTGGGCAAAATTGCACACCATTTTGGAATGGACAAAGACAGAACATCTAGGGCCAGATTCTCTTTTGGTGTCACCCCACTGAAGTCAAGGAGCCTGTTCCTCAGCTGGTGTCAATTGGCATAGCTCCATTGGACTCAATGGAGCAACACACATTTACTGGTCCTGTGGCTTTAAAAACCAAACCATCTTGTTGCAGTCCCCAGAAGCATTCATCCTTCATTCCCCTCTGGGTGCACAATGCAGCTGCAGGTATATCCTGTAATAATTTTAATGTGCTGACCCTCAGGGGTTCTCTAGCTAGTGCGAAAAGGAAGGGGATCCATGTCAGGAATGCAGGGGATTGGGTAAGGGCTCCCTGCACCCTCTACATTTCTCCTATAACTTATCTCCTATGAACCTTAATTAACCATATGCAAAGAATGACGATTTGTGAGGCAAACTAGGAAGCCTAAATCCAAAATACCAGGTAGGTATTTTTATAGCAACAAGGATTTTTAAATAAAACAAACAAAAAGAAAAAATATATATACAAATGATTTTCAAAAACGATGAGCACATTCTTCTCCTATCCTCTTGTGCTGATTGATTGTTTGCTCCTACCCTTCCCTTCTGGGGTACGTCTACACTACAATCTCGGGGTTTGATTGCAGCTTGAGTAGACATACCCAGGGCCGGCTCCAGGGTTTTGGCCGCCCCAAGCAGCCAAAAAAAAGCCGCGATTGCAATCTGTGGCGGCAATTTGGCTGGAGGTCCTTCGCTCCGAGCCAGAGTGAGGGACCGTCCGCCAAATTGCCGCCGAATAGCTGGACGTGCCGCCCCTCTCTGAAGTGGCCGCCCCAAGCACCTGCTTGGTAAGCTGGTGCCTGGAGCCGGCCCTGGACATGCCCAAGCTAGCTTTAATCTACCTAGCTCAGGTACTACAGCAGTGAAGCTGCAACAGCATGGTCTTCAGCAGAGGCTATACAGGTTCACCTGGAACCCTGGGTACCTACTGGGGTGACTAGTCTGTGCTGAAGCCCATGCTGCCACAGCTTCACTGTTCTAGTACCTGAGCTAGGTAGATTAAAACTAGGTACATCCACCCATAATTGCAATGTAAACATACCTACAGTGTCCTGCACCCTCAAACTCCTCCCCTTACTTTGTCTTTCCATCTAGCTAATCACCTCCTACCGTAACCCCAATGAATGGATATAAACAACAAAGCAACTCCCTCCCCCAACCATCTAATGCAGAGGTTTTAACTGGGGTCGGGGGTAAGCGCATTGGACTTTCTCCAGGGGGCACATCAAGCTCTCTGATTGTTCAGTGGTTATGGCAGAAGTGGGTGGGCCAAGCACCACCCACTCAGGTTTGGCCCAGATGCCTCTCCATCATGATGAGTGTGTGGCCGGTCCAAATTTGAATGAGTGGTATTGTGACCTGGCACTGGGGTCACAGAGCCACTCAGGTTTGGCCCAGCCACTCCAGGCAGAATCTGCTGCCCTAGGCATCTTCCTAGTGTGCCAATAGCTAGAGCCACCCCAATCACATTGTTCACTCTGTTGTTTGTTTTATCCCTTCCCCCCACTTTTTGCCTGTCTTGTCTATTTAGACTGTGAGCTCTTCAGAGCAGGGACTGCCTCTTATTCTATGTTTGTACAGTGCCTAGCACAATGGGGCCCCATTCTGGCTTGGTCCCAGGGGCTACCATAATAAATGCGATAAATAATACTGAGTTCCATGGGAACTGAGGGTGTTCTGCACCATGGGAAATTGGACTAATGAAGACTGAAAAGATGAATTCTAGTAGTAGGTTAAGGAAAATATTTAAAGAGAGAAAAGAAAAGTGAGATTAGTTAATCCGAGAATCCAATAAGGCTTGACCTGCTCTGCTTGGTCCTTTCTTCCTCATATGTGCCCTGCAGCTGCCCAGGTCACAACTGTATTGCCGCATTACAGACACTCGCTCATTTTCCTCTCTCTTGTTTCTCTTTGGAAAAAATGTTGATTTTTTCCCCATATTATATAAAATAGTTCTCTTTACTCTCTCAGCTTGTGCAACTAGCCACCTTAGCAAATCAGACAGGTCTGAGTTGTGGAGCAGAAAGCCCTGCCTTTAGATTTAGTTCCTTTCAGTGACATTAGGCATTTAGGCTCTGATCATATACCTCCTCACTTGACCAATGCCATTCAGAAATGACACCAGAATCTAAACTAAATATGTTCATAGCAGAAAGTATTTGCCTACTAAGTTGAAAGGCATTAGAGTTGAGAGATCAGTTGTGATTACTTTAATGCTTATATTTCGACACTGATATAAAAGGATCAGTTACCCAGACATAGTCATCTTGAGAAAGACATTTTGCAGTGGTTACAAATTGACTTTTTATGGAGAAAATAAGACTATTCCTAACCTATTGCACTGATATTCTATTTTGTTAATATTTTATGAAATAAAAGTCTTCCCATTAGGGGTGGCAAATTGCTTTATAATTATAGCACTTCACACAGTGGAATGACTACTTCATTTTATGGAAAATGCACAAAATATAATTTCATTACCATCCAATGTCTTTTCACCATTCTGAAGGCACAGGGAGACGCTCCTCCTCAGATTTTTCCAAGTGTTAGTTTAATTTAAAAAAGAAAATTATGACACATGTTCAGTGCTGCACACAGTTAATGAAATGTCCACTCTAACCAGTTCTAGATGGCTCAGGAAACTAGCAATGAAATACAGAACCTTTCACCTCCACAGGCTGATCTATACCCAGTTTGGGTACCAATTTAGTGAGGTTGGTTTAAAAACAGATTTAGTTAAACCCAGGCAGCTCCCTGGTGCGGTTCTTCTTCAGTCAGTTTAAGAGCACATTAAGTCCATTTTGCTCAATTTGGTTATAAAACTAAATTAGGTTTCTAAGCCAAATTAGTGCTCAAATTTTGTGTAGATCAGCCCCAAGTCAGTTACCTGGAATCTAGTCCAGGTCAGTAATATTCTGCAGTTCCCAATTCAGAGCTGAGTGCCAATACTGGAGACATTTCTCCATCTTTTGTCCCCCTGTTTTTGAGCACTGACACTATCATGAAAGCCCTCTACTACTGGAAATTGTTGATGCTCTTGCTTTTTTACGTGTGACAGTTACATACCTACTGCTTGATTTTAATCAGTGAAAATTCTGTTTTAGGGCCAAAGGTTGTAAGCGTAAAATTTAGACAAATAAAATACTGTTGGGAAGGAAATAATCACAGATCATTATTGCAACACAACAAATGCAAACTCAGCTGAGTCATGTTGCTGGGAAATATTCTCTCTAAAATTTCCTGATTATGAAGGCCTTAATTTAGATGTATCATAATTTAATTGGACAAGATGCAGAAACACCTATCAATCATAGCTGAAACTGAACCAGAGTCTGCCTGAGAGCTGTGAAATGATGCCCAGAGACACAATACTGCCCAAGGTATGCGTTTTCAAAAAGAATGGTGGTTCTCTCAGCTGGCCTCTTGGCCGGTAAATAGTCTGAGATATAGCTTCTGAATCCTGAAGCTTGGAGCTAATTTAAATGTCAAAGTGATGATGAACTGACTGCCCCTAGTGAAGCTTAATATTTAGAGATTTTTTAAAAAAGAGGATCAGATAATGCTGTGTATTCAGTGCTATGACCTGCTTCCATACTCTTATTTTCATATTCTACCTTTTCTCCATTTCAAGCTCAAGGAAGCCACCAAAAGAATTCTACATAAACCCCGTTTTGAAGTTAAATTGTCCAAATACTTAGAGAGAAGAAAAAATTCAGTTGACAATTAACACAGTATTCTGTTTACAATAAAAAACTCCATCTAATTTTGTCCTTGCTTTTTTGATCACTGCCCATGACACCTTGCCCTCCAGTTTCTTGTTGCAGAGGTTCAGTTTGTAGCCAATGAAGTTTAGTCACTATGAGGGATGTGTATCAATCTCTGGAATAATGGTTTTTTCCTCTGTACATTGCACACTGACCTTGCATCACATATACTTACATACAAGTAGGTATTTATTTGTCAAGAAGATGCAGAGATAAATTACCTTTAACTGTTCTACTGCAATTATGTGTTATGAATTTTAGCCCTTCATACCTAGCTCTTTGCACAGCAATACTTGGTTTATTTAAAAAGGCAAAACCTTCCAGTGGCACAACTTGCAAGGTCATGGACTCTGAAGAAAACATGTTATTATTTCTGCTATGAAAATTTGTCTATCTAATGGATTTTCATTTAAATACATTTTTGAGTAAAAACAGAAACAAAACTGTAATCTAAACACTACTATTAGCAAGGACACTGGAAAATAGAGATCCTTCTTTCCACTACCTCGTCCCTCTCTATAGCTAAATTTATCTAGGGCTTTATGTTACACTAGGCCAGTGGTTCTCAACCAGGGGTACGCATATCCCTGGGGGTACACAGAGGTCTTCCAGGGGGTACATCAACTCATCTAGATATTTGCCTAGTTCTACAAAAAGCTACATAAAAAGCACTAGCAAAGTCAGTACAAAATAAAATTTCATACAATGACTTGTTTATACTGCTCTATGTACTATACACTGAAATGTAAGTACAATTTTTATATTCCAATTGATTTATTTTATAACTATATAGTAAAAATGAGAAAGTAAGCCATTTTTCAGTACTAGTGTGCTGTGATACTTTTATATTTTTATGTCTGATTTTGTAAGCAAGTAGTTTTTAAGTGAGGAAACTTGGGGGTATGCAAGACAAATCAGACTCTTAAAAGGGGTACAGTAGCCTGGAAAGGTTGAAAGCCACTGCACTAGGCAACCTGGAAAATGTATTTCCTCATCAGAAATTTGTAAGATGACTTGTCCCTGCTAGCATTGTTCCATCTGAAAATACTCACCCAGAAGCACAAGTGAAAATGAGTTTGGGGTGGAGGAAAACACTCTAGTGCTAATTTGTATAAAACACATAATTTGGTATCACTGGACTAGTCTATGATCAAGAGGACCCCCTGTCTGAAATAGCTGGGGTGTTGCCAACCAAGATTGAGTTGAACTGGCAGTGCTGTTGGGGAAAAGGTATGGAAGCTTGTATAATACCTGCCACTCTGTCTGCCTGAGACCAGTAATGCTAGTCTCATTTTCTTGCCTGTGGCTGGTAGTCTTGTTTTCTTGAACAACATGCTCAGGGACAGATTCTGATACCTGTATTCATGTTGAGTGTGAACCTTAATCCACAACAGCCCTTTGAAGTCAATAGGGCAATTTGTGGCGAAAAGTATTCTTACTCATGTTGAATAATATCAGAATCTGACCCTAAGATACATTAGTATATTCACCTAAATCAGGAGTTCTCAAACTAGGGGTCGTGACCCCTCAGGGGGTCACAAGGTTATTATGTTGGGGTCGCGAGCAGTCAGCCTCCACCCTCAAAACCTGCTTCACCTCCAGCATTTATAATAGTGGTAAATATAAAAAAAGGTGTTTTTAATTTATAAGGGGAGGGGAGTCACACTCAGGCTTGCTGTGTGAAAGGGGTCACAAATACAAACGTTTGAGAACCACTGACCTAAAACATTCTCCCCAAGAATGCTGACCCTCATGTATCTCTCTAAAATTGCTTCTAAAGAATGGCTCAAGCTACAAAGTTCAGCTCTGGACTGGAACATTGCCAACGTTCAGGAAGAGAGAGAGGTTTGGAGCTGGGGTTCTGGTTTGACTGCATGAAGAGATGGGGCAGTATAGTACAAATGAAGAAAGGACTTCCCCTAAATCCAGGACTGTTTTCAGCCGAGTAGTAATTTACATAATTCCCTTTCTGATCCATATGGTATCTAGGCTTTGAAGTTCTCTCTCTTTGAAGTCACATCACTATAGCACAAAGTAGGAAGCCCTCAACACAGGCATCGAGTTATATGTTAGGATTTTACATGATTTTTCAATTATCTTTGCAATGGCCTGGGTGAGAGTTTCATGAGACCAGTATTACTGTACCAAAGTGATAGTTGCCAAAAGTTCGGACTCCTTTTCAAGGGAATTACTAAACACACACACAACCCACATGAAGAATGTCCACACTGCTTTGACTCTCCTCTCACACCGACACTGACCAAGATAACACTGCAAAAGTATTTAATATCCAGAGTAATTTTTAAAATAAATTTAAGGCACACACACAGCTAATAGTAGGAAACTGGTTCAGGAGCCACATTGAGCTGTTTTCTCTTTACTTTTCCCTTTTATATCTATGATTCCAAATGCTGATCCCTTTTTATTTTAAGACAAACACCATCACCTCAGTCTTATAAAAAAACAGTTGTTCTAAGCATATAGTAATGTAATGAAGAGGCTAGCATGTGTGTCCCACTCCTGCTACTGGATGGAGTATGAACTATTCAACTGTGCATCATGGACTCTATACTGACTATAGCTGATGGAATTTTTTGGTCAAACAGTGGGAGAGAAGAACACGAGCTCTCTCTCTGCTACCACAGTGATTTTTGAGCCCTCACATTCTTTGCTCCTTTTAGTTTGCTGTGTCTATTCCTCATGCAGATATAGACTGTGCTTGACAGGAAGAACATAGGGATTCATCCGTAGTTGTATAATAATCATGCAAGGCAAGAAGGCTTTAGGCTCATCATGTCTTGGATGTGTAACCCACACACCTCCTTGTTGTGGTGCTCTGTCCCCTCTAGTGGCAAAGAGAACACTTACAGATTAATGCCATATAACTTTTAGCTCATGCAGTAGAGGCTCATGCATTTAGCTCCAGAGATCCCAGGTTCGATCCTGCCTGACAGTAAACGGGGTCTATCGGTGTTACAGATGCTTAGGCCACAACTTTGCCATCTTGAACCTACACACTTTTACACTGCTTGTGCCCAAGGGAATAAAAGGACACTAGTTCAGACAAGGAAGGGGCTAATTCCTTACAGAGAGAGCCAGTCAGAGGTAGCACCCGGAGAACCTGTTCAACTTGCCATATAGCAGAGCACATGCTTGAAGAGGAAGCAGCCTAGTGCTGGTTTTATGGAAGTGACCTCTTCTTCTAGTCTGAGGAGACCACAGAGTGAAAAGGCTCCAAGGCAAACTGCCCTGTGGACCCACAGAACAGTAACTACTGTTAGCTTATCAACCACAGTACTCAGTGGATATTCTGAGTGAGAGCCAGATGTCTGATAAGGAGCCCTGGGGGAGAAGAGGTGCTTCAGGACTTCAGCAGGCCCACTGTGGAGAGCTGGTGGGGAGAAAGTGTGTTTACTTTTGTTTGCTGTTACAAGACTATGGGAAGAAAGAGTCAGGAATGAACAGACCAGCGCTCTAGCGGATAACTGTACTGTGGGTTGGCATGCTAAGGAGTGGGCTTTTTGTCTGTAGAGCCAGTCACCAACAAGCAAAAAGAGTGTGTAAATCTCTCTG
This sequence comes from Trachemys scripta elegans, assembly GCF_013100865.1. NCBI lineage: Eukaryota > Metazoa > Chordata > Testudines > Emydidae > Trachemys > Trachemys scripta. The sequence goes on from NC_048301.1 coordinate 89,700,635, forward strand.
GGACAAGGGGGAAGCAAGGCAGTGTTGAAGGAAATGGATCTGAACAAAGAAGTGGGGGGTCAGGGTGTTCAAGGCTTGTGCTTAGCTTGATTGCACAATTACAATGATATATGTGCAAATTGTGTTTGTGTATGCAGATGCCTAGTTAGCTGAGCCCCTTCAGTCTCACTGTATCAAGCTGGGAACATAAACATCTTTCCCCTGCCATCCCCATGTAATAGTCTGCTATTTCAAGTACCTGAAACCCTTCAATTGGTCCAGTTCTGATCAGTTAACCAATTTTTGCTTTAAATTGTTACTACTACTTGACTCCACATCGACTGGAGGCTCATTCCATCCAGCCCTATGGGAAAGCAATTCTTTTGTCTTTCTTGCTCAGTCCTTGATGGCTTCTCCACTCTGAAACTTTCTTTTGAGCACACCAGCTCTCGTCTCTTGGCAGAACTCTCCTTTTCCTGACAGTTTTTCCATGAAGTTCTAAGACTACATGGTTGTACAGTTTGTGTGCTACAGTGTAAACAAGGTTGTATAAGAAATATCAGATTATAATGATATAACAAGAAAGCACATATATTGAATATGTAGGAGGGCACACATTTATGATAACATTTTCTTCTGCCTTTAACTCTGTATTTTCCTAGCTTTTGAGTGCTTGATTTCTCAGAGTATGTCTTGAATATGAAATCTGTTTTTTGATTACTCCCTCTAACTTTCAACAATGACAAATGAAATGTCCTAGGAAAACCCCCTCAAAATTCCTACGATTTCTAACTCAAGAAAAGACTGTCCCAAATGATCCATTCCAGATTTTACAGTGGAGCCAGGGCATATGGGACACAGACCTTTGGAGAGTTTACCGTTCCAGATTCACAGGCAAATCAATTTATGGTGGAGCTGTCAATGTTATTTCTTGCAGATATTTAATCTGTTTTTAAATTCAGATTATTGTGATCTGATAATGGATTAAAATATATTGTGCTGCAACATGCTATAACCCAGTTTCTCTCAGTAATGTAGTATTTCAATGCACTATCAGAACACTTGGTATGGGTACCACTGTCATCATTCTCCACTCCCTAATAACATGAATAAAAAAAAGTTCTTGTATCTAAAGTCAGAGTTCTTACTTTGCATTATATTCTGCTGGTCTGCGCTCCGCTTTGTAAGCAGGTGAAATGTGATTAACATGACATCCCATTGTAATAACACTCAGGAGTTTCTTTAAAAATTGTTTTGCAGAAGGAAGATGTGGATGCTACTGTCACCCTCCAAAGTAAATATTTGTACTTTTGGGAAGCTAATTGTGCATTAGTTTCTATATTCCCCTCTCTGCACCACATTTTCTGTTCTCATTAAAATATTTTTGTTGTGAAAATGTCAATGACATGTCACATAGTTGAAACTCTCGTATGCTCATTAGATTCTTATGCTGAATCTTGGGATTAAGGTTGGACTAGGAATAGAATATTACACCAAAGGAGAATTTTCAGGAGAATCAGAATATTATCAAGTAAAATAAACAACATCACCAAAACATATTAATCTCAGGCCATTTTTCAAGAGCCCTGGCCTCAGTGATATATCCTGAAATTACCACAGTCATTTCATTTCAGATAGTATTCTCTATTCTCTTAATTTTTCATCTGTATTGCCTTTCCTCGATTCTGAAGGAAGATCTCTCTTTCATAATGAGAACAAGTCCACAGAACCCCAAAAGATGTGGATTTGAACTACAAGAAAATCTGATTAGAGATAAAATAGAATTAGAGGCAGAAGAAACTGAATACATGAAACAAAAACATAGGAGCATTTCTGGATATCAAAGGCTTGTCTGTCTATTCTCCTCCTAGCCTGGTGCTCTCAACCTGACTAGTTAATTAATATTATTCAAATCATCATTACTCCTAAATGACTCTCCACAGCAATTGTTAGTCTCCAGATAAAATTATGAGTACTCATACAAACCTTTTCTTTTTTCATTTAAAAAGGGAGTTATGCAGCCAGAGTATGAAAAGCAGAAAAAGGCAAATATCGGAGATGGACTGAGTGTCCCAGACATACGGAAAGTTTGGCTTTGCATCAAAAACATATAATCAAATCAAATCTCTACTAAATCCTGAGGGAAAATATAAGGACTATATTAACCAAAAAAGGAAAGAACCCCATCCTCCCTCCTTTATCCTTATTCCAATGCTTTACTCAAATCCTATTCACTTTCTTAGAATTACTCACATCAGTAAGTATTGCAGGATTGGGCCCTAAATTTGCACCTGAACATTTGTGTATAATTTTTTGTAGATGCAAAATTTACATCAGTGTGCTTAAGTCCTTTCCAATGCCCACTGAAGTCAATTGAAAGGCACCCATTGCATTACATGGGTATTGGATCAGGTCTTTAAATGGAGTAGTTAATTATCTAATGTGTAAATGCAATTTGTACATTCAAATGTGAGGTTTTAGCTTATGCAAAACTGCTAGCACAAATTTAGAGACTGGACTGAGGCCACTTGGAGAATTTGGTCCCAAAATTTCCAGAATCCTTTTAATTCCACGAATCTGGAGTATACACCTATAATCCTACAAGGCACAGGACACACAGCTTTCCCTAGCCTAACTTTCTGAAGTTGGTCATCAATATCACGAACTTGACTTTCACTAACATGCACACTTTTGAGGAAACATTCTTGACCTTCTAAGGTCACTTCTGACTTGCTTTTGCCAAATCACAAGACAGAGATTAAAAAAAAAATGCTGCCTACAGTCTTACCCTGTTAGTAATTAATCTCTGACATATGCATGTTGGGAGGAAAGGGACAGGAAAAGAATCTCTCTCTCCCCCAGCTTCTCAGTTTCAATCTGTAATGAGAAAGAAGTCAAATACTTTAATAGTTTAATGGTGAATTAAATTATTGATTAATTTAAAATAAATAACTGAAATTAAATAAAAGTCAGACCCATCTTTTGAAGCCTCCAATGTTCAGACATTTGCAGATCCAAGGTTTGGTCTGGCCCAATATAAAGCTGTGAGTAGGCTATGAACCTGGCAACTGCGTTTGGATTCCAATCCCTCCTGATCCCCTACATCCAGATCTGGAGTTTTGTTTTGGATCACATACTCAGTATTTGACAAGAGATCCTTTGATAAAGGTAAAGCTCCATCTACGACTGATGAGACATATTTTCATAATAGTGCAAACAACAAGGGCATGTTTTATATACTGCATGGCCCCATATTATTTTCCTGACATAGTACTATAACAGAAGTCAACTTAATTTATTTACAGACTCTGGTTAAAAATAGACATGGAAAATATCCCTCAGACATTTTTCATGCTTCCAGAAATTGTTCCACATCTCAGTCTAAATCAGCATAGCTAGAATTTTCCTTCCAAGGAGGTTTTTTGCTGATTTGTATTTTAATAACAGTTTCTGGGTCCTTCCCACCATCTCATAAGGAGATGGAGGGCTATTTTTTAAATATAAAGAGGGTAAAGGAATTTATAGTGTAGCCAAGAATCCTTTCCATGTTTAAACCAGGTTAGGGACAACCTCTGTGCTGACACCAGGAGCACTGTCTGTGTTAGCCAGTCTGGGAGATGAAGAGTCAGAACGAACCACATGATCTGTCTGTGTCCAGCAGTCTCAATGAAGAATCCCCTTTATATTTCATTGCAGTCAAGTCCTGGCTCTCCCCTACAGGGATTATTTTTGGCAGTGCTATAAATTATTATTCTTTATTCCTTTAAGTTATCTTGTGTTTTAATGCTAGGTCACTTCCTATGATCTGTATAAAACATCCCTAATGCACAACCCTTTCCCTCAGCATTTCCTAAATATAGAAAATGACCCTACATTTTGTGTAAGTCATGGCAAGTGATGTAATTTCTAGTGTGTCTCTTCTATGGGTGCTCTCTTTCTCTCTGAGAGGAAAGAGAGCAATAGCTCCACCTGCCTGACCATTCCTGCTTGACTGTCCTCCACTAGCTAGCACAGGGCCCATGCTATGCTCTTAGCCACAGCTGTACATTCTTTAGTTGCACTCTAGCCTATCCGTTTCCTCCCATTTCCATCTAAGTAATGATATTTCATAATTATATTAATTACTCTAATAGTCCTGGTTTTGTACAATAAATAATTTCATTTCCATATTATTTTGTGCAGACTATGACAACTGGAAGATAGAATTAAGAATAATGAGAATGTTTAATATTAATATTTAAATAATAATATTGTATTTGGTGTAAATGAACACAGCTCCACTGACTTTAATGATGTTTCACCTATTTACACCAGCAGAGAATTTGGTCTACTGTTCTTCCCTATTTAAATGCACATAAACCTTTTCGTTAATTGGAGAAGTGGGCACAGCAGGTCTCAATGATGGAGCAGGGCATGAGTGAATTTCAACAGCTTTCTCCACAGAAGCTGATAAGTTGAACCACTTCTCTTTTAAATGAATTCCACAGGTATCCAGATTTGGAAGCAGCAACTCACTGACCTTTGCCCCCAGAGTACTAAAAGAGCATGTGCAGCATTCCAGTGACTGACTTTGCTGAAAATAATAGACAATTGCCCATAGCTCTTTGGGTTTTTTTAAATCAGAGCACCATACTCTGCAGAGACCAGATCTGATTATTCCCTCCACAATAAGGGAGCCATATCAGTTCCATCTAGAGTGAGGGGTACCAGGGAGGCCACAGAAGCTCTGAGACATGTTCCTCTACCTTGCCCTGCTCCTATAGAAGCACTGTGGGATCCAGAAGCTTATCGTTTCCTCACATTACCACTCTCTTCAGCTTCATAGAGCTTAACATCACTTCCTCCTTTTTACAAAGTAGTGGATGCATGATACAAAGGGACTGTAGCCAGGAGGAGCAGCATGGGCACCATGCTGTCATGGAAAAACTGTGACCTAAGCAGCTGTGCAGAGCTTCTGGGCTCCCAGTGCAGATGACCTTCAGCTTCATTTATTCTGAGAGTCTTGGAACACACAACAGCATGGAGGGATGCCTCCCCTGCCTGCTCCACTCCTGCACAGAAGGAACAGATCAGAAGTTCCTGCACCCTGTGTGGGTACTTCCCATGCAAGGGATGATCTACAGTCCACACATTTTAACAGCAGGACTGATCCTGAAAGCCTTACTGAAAGAAACCTCCCAGGTGAAGTCTGCAATATCTGATCCATACTAAGAAATTACACTGCAGAGTATCTCAGTCCTTTTCGTAGCGCTAACCTTAAATACTGAATGGATCACATAAATAGTTGGGGATTTTTGTTTTGTTTTTGAACACCTTTGTATTCTGGATTCCTAGATATTGAAAGGCTGCTTACATATCGTTCAGTATAAAGCTAATATAATTTCAGGAAGTGTCATACATGGCCAAGGACAGGAGCACACTCTCAGCTGGCACTTTCTAAGCACTTAACAAAAGCTTTTCTTAAATAGGTTTGTTCTGATAAAAAATAAAGTCCCCACTGCTTATAAGCAATGCCATATTAATTTAATTGCTTTAACTGTTGCAGGCAAGGATTTCTAAGATGGGAGAAACCCAAGGTCACATACAATTGCTAATATAATTTGCATGTGCATTTAGTATATCACTTGCACAAATCAAATATGTATGCATCCAAATTACCAGGTAACTTGGCACATGCCCATTGTTTCCTCAGGTTTTGAAAATCAGACCCCGATTATTTAAATAATTCAGAATTAAATATAAAAATAAAATTTGGGTTTCATTTATTGTGAATAAAGAAACTCAGAACAAATCTCTTTTATTCAAAAATGAAGCAATGTAAGGAAGGAGCAGGTAACTGGAAATCTTGTACCCCAAATGATGTTTTTATTCTAAGTAAATATTAGCAAAGCAAGGAAAATCTTACTTGCATATCGGCAGTAACCGTTAGTGAAACATATTTTCATATGCTGCTTGAAAAAGAGAGAGTAGAGTATAATTAAATGCAATATTGCCAAATAAAAACCAACAAAGCATTTTAGAGGCATCTGAAGCTTAGCTTTCTCCAAGTAGTAAATTTTAAAAAATAAATAAAACATACAGTACTTTGCCCACACTGCAATTTGTCAACTGTTGAGGAAATTGGCATGTCTTTTCTGCTGATTTATTAGTTAATCCCAACAATTCACTGTGGAAAAGGCCAACAATGAATTACAACGTGTGGAAAAATTAAGTAGTGCATTTACAAAGTGTTTAACTATACAGCTCTGAGAAACAACTTATAAAGCTACTGCAGAGCTAGTTGCAGCTTCTTGGGTACATGTAAAATGTTACCAGCAGTATCACTGATACAAATGATTTACTGTTTAACAATTTCAATTTGTATCTCTCTTTTTACTTGTTAATACCACATAATGGGATGTATTGTGCTTTGTTTTAAAATAAAAAGACACAAAATTTGTTTGATAATCTTGCCTATAGCATTCAGATAAAACAAACAAACAAACATGTAATGTATAAGGACACAGCAGTCTTGATCCTATAAAGGGTTGAACCAATTTAACAAATCACGTAAGTACGTCCTTAACTTTAAGCGGGTGAGTAGTCTTGTTAACTTCAATGAAAGCATGTGCTTAAGTGCTTTGCTGAACTGGGCAAGGATGTTCAGCATCTTACACAGTGAACTGGCTAGGGAGTATTTGTATCACTGCTCTCTTTTATACATAATAAGAATTGCTTATTTATTTAGTCATAGGCTCGATACAACTAAAAGCTAAACGAGATTTTCCTTTAGCTGAAGGGGTAGGAGCTGTGCTTTTGGAACCAGAAAGATACAAATGTGATCCCACCTGCTGCAATTGGGCCTTATCCAAAGCCTATTAAAGTCTATCCATTGAGTACAATGGACTTTGGATCAGCTGAGTTGCCAGGTGGTATACAATAGTGACAACTGTGAAGTCATAGCTGGCCATAGATTTGTTATACCAATAAACATACACTTAAATATTCTCTGAAGTAAGATATTGCTGGATCACAGATACATAAGAGCATAAGAATGGCCATACTGGGTCAGACCAAAGGTCCATCTAGCCCAGGAACCTGTCTTCCAACAGTAGCCAATGCCAGGTGCCCCAGAGGGAATGAACAGGTAATCATCAAGTGATACATTCCCTGTCACCCATTCCAAGCTTCTGGCAAACTGAGGCTAAGGACACCATCCCTGCCCATCCTGGCTAATAGCCATTGATGGACCTATCTCCCATGAATTTATCTAGTTCTTTTCTGAACCCTGTTATAGTCTTGGCCTTCAGAACATCCTCTGTCAAGGAGTTCCACAGGTTGACTGTGCGTTGTGTGAAAAAATACTTCCTTTTGTTTATTTTAAACATGCTGCCCATTCATTTCATTTGGTGACCCCTAGTTCTTGTGTTTAAGGAAGTGTTATTCATTCCTTCTCATTTTACTTTCACCACACCAGTCATGATTTTATAGACCTCTATCATAGCCCGTCCTCCCCAGTCGTCTCTTTTCCAAGCTGAAAAGTCCCAGTCTTATTAATCTTTCCTCATATAGCAGTCATTCCATACCCCTAATAATTTTTGTTGCCCTTTTCTGAACCTTTTCTAATTCCAATATGTCTTTTTTGAGATGGGGCAACCACATCTGCATGCAGTATTCAAGATGTGGGTGTACGATAGATTTATATAGAGGCAACATGATATTTTCGGTCTTGTTATCTATCCCGTTCTTAATGATTCCCAACATTCTGTTTGCTTTTTTGACTGCCGCTGCACATTGAGTGGATGTTTTCTGAGAACTATTCACCATGATTCCAAGATCTCTTTCTTGAATGGTAACAGCTAATTTAGACCCCATCATTTTATATGTATAGTTGGGATTATGTTTTCCAGTGTGCATTACTTTGCATTTATCAACACTGAATTTCATCTGCCATTTTGTTGCGCAGTCACCCAGTTTTGAGAGATTCTTTTGTTGCTCTTCACAGTCTGCTTGGGACTTAACTGAAACACTAAACATAAAACTAACAAACATACAGTATAGTATAAAAACAAACATTGTGATCTCTAGCACTGGAAATGGGACCTAAGAGTATCCTATAGATGGCCTGGCTACAACTTGTGAAGCAAATAGTAACTTTCGGTGGGAGGAACATCCCTAGTGTGACCATGCATGTTATATGCTAGTTTACAAAAGAGCTTTCACCCAACAGATGCTTGGTTACTTGAACCCAGCTTTCTTGCAAAATGTATGAAACCCTCATTCATCTGGCAAAGCAGTTTCTTTATCTCAATGCTAGATGCAAGCATCAGGTTGTAAAGAGCAGATCCTTGTTCCAGCATCTTTAGGATATGGCTACACTGCACACTAAGCCCAGGCAGGCTCTGACTCAGGTTTGAGCCCAAGCCCTGCTTCTGCTAACACACAAATCTGTCTGACTCAGGACAGCAAGCACTCAGGATCCAGGTCCTAAGACCCTGCTGTGACTGTCATTTAGCAGGGCGGATGCAGCTCAACCCACAGACCTGACTCAGAAGGTCTGCATTGTGCAATATAGACATTTGCATAACTTGAGACTCAGGTCCAGCAACTGTAAACCCAGGTTTACAATACAGTGTGGATGCTCAAGGGTAGGCTTGGAAACACTGAGTCCCCAGTGCACTGTAGAGATAGTGGCTACCTTTCTTACTAGACTGATAAAATAGTTGTGTACTGGTGTGCAATCATGTAGCTCGTTCTTGTAATTCCATCTTTTGCTGCAGATAGTTTCGTGAAAAAAACTGCTCTTTTTGCGTTTGAGCAACCATCTCATTTGCTTTTCTAACTTTCTCTTCAGCAGACATGTTCTTATATGGATGCATGTTTGGTCTTGAAATGCAGGTTTAAGTTGTATTCTTTGAATACTGCCACACTTTTCTTTGCAATGTAAGCACACAGCTTTCCCTGCCCCATCAGTAAAAAGTATTTTGAAGTCCACTCTTAATCAAATCTTCAGCATTCGGCGTCTACTTTCCTCTTCTTTGATAAACTCATTTTTAAATGCTACCCTTCCACTGCAGTGCCACATAATAAAATAATTCGTGCAAAAACTGAGGGCTATTAAGTATTGTTGATTTTGTGGAATGGGGTGGAGGGTGGGGAAATGTAACAAAATGCATTTACCTTCTTCTCTTTTTTGACTTTGATCCTGCAATGAGCTCTGTGAGAATGGAGGTCTGCACCTAAACAAAGCCCTATTGACTTTTATTTGGGGCATTCCCCCTAAGGAGTTTGTTGCAGGGTCAGGGCCTTAGTTATTATTAATTTCTGGTTTCATAAAACATCAGGGTTTTTTGTTCATATACCAAACAAGGAAGATAATTACCGACAACTTAAGACAAATTGGCAAACTCATCAATGACTATTACTGTGGTCCTCTGTATTTTTAAAGAGATTAAGTTTAAAATAAGTTACATTTTTTAAAAATACATTTAACATTCATGTTATTTTTTAGGAGAAATCCTCTCTTTTGGGGCTAGTTAAGTGATGTGTTTGATGCCAAGCAATATGTGAACTGCTGCAAAGATCATGTCATATTTCAAGAATCCTGTAATGAATAGTTCTAAATTCCAGGTATAATGCTGGTTAGGAACCAGCCCAAACCAGAACCCTTTATTCTGTAGAAGTCTGTGACCAAGTAAGAACTGTAGCAGTTATTTAATCACTTGATTGTAAAATGTTATGTTGACAGTTTTACAAATGCTGATGTGTGACATAACTCTGTACGCCACTACTGGAAGCCACAGTTGTGGTGTTGATTTTACTGTGCCTGTAATGATGCGAGTCACAGTGTCGAAATTAGAAAAGTGATCCATGAAAGCTATGTATCCATATGGGTGAGCAATGTTCTGTGGTAGAATAAACAGGGCCCAGTAAAGAGATCCATAGGGAGGGCAGCCAACAGAAATGCCGGGCCCCTGGGCAAGGTGGGGGGCGGCAGCGGGGCCTCAGGCAGAAGGGTCGGGGCTGGAGGCTTCATTAAGTGACGATGGCTGCCAAAAACGTCTGGGAATGTTGGAGTTCTTGCACTTTCACACTCTGGGATCTTGAGGACTCAAACCACGTTATATGAAGCAGCAAACATATTCAGGCAAAATTTCACAAAAAAGTACCTTCGCCAGTTTCAATAAACGCTACATAAAAACACTGTTACCTTCTGTAATTCCCCAGTACTGGGAGCTCTCTCAACATTTCTTATATTACAAGAGGAAATTAGTATTTCCCTGAGATCAGAGTTCTGTTGTTAAATCAGAAGTGAGGTCTATTCCCACTTCTGTTATCAGAACTGGTGGGAAGTTGAAAACTCATACTAAAGGACACAATCCTGTTGAACCTGTCTATATGTTTGCAACATGATTAATAATCCCTGCATACAGCAAAAGTTTAGGACCCCAATTCTCCACTATGTCCGATTTTAGCTTGGACACAGTGGATGATGGCAGCTCAACTCCAGCATGAGTTAACACAGCAAGGGGCCTATTCTACCTCCTGATCTGAGCATAAAGTCGTAATGGATCTTATGCCAGTGAAGGGTAAGGTGTTCTGGAACACAGGTCTACCGTGCCCCCTCCTGCCTTACCCTCCGCCTTCTCCTCCCTCCTATTTATTCTGAGGATATGGCTACACTGTATCTGTCAGTTTTGCCTGGAGGAGATTCTCCTTCCTCTCTTCTGCATTAGAAGCTCCAGCTGGTTTAAGTGCTTTGTACACCAGGCAGGCAGTGCAAAGTGAACGTAGCAGTCTGTAGAATCCGGCCCTAGATGTATTACCGGGACAACTTTCATAACTACTTGGGGTGGAGATGGAAATACCAACAACATGAATATCACATAAATAGAAATACCTTGAAAAAGACTATGTGCCTAGTGTTTCTGACATATGCCAAGCTAGTAAGTAGTTCAATCTTGTAATAAATCTTGTTATGAGTGAATATTCAGATTTCTGGCTCAGAATAGCTCAGCGAATTTGGCTATAGTTTGGATAGCTATATACATCTTTTACATTTCTTTGAACCTTTACAACTTTTAAGGTTCATTCTTTGCATGTTTATGAATTAGCATTGAGCATATGTGGCCTTTGATATTATGGGCTGTGTGATGAAGCTGAGAAACCTCTCACTAGCATGAAAAAAGTTAGAGTGTGCCTATGGGCCCAGCTAGCCCCACCCCACTATGCCTGCAGCCAATGTCAGGCCTGGAAGGAGAAGAAAATAACCTGTCTCAGTTCAGGGCTGACTGGCAAGCAGGCACTAGCTGCCTCCCTACATGAGAGGAGCATGATACTCAGGACATCCTCAGAGGAAGCAGCACTGCGTCCCTGACATAGGCTTGGTCTACACTGGGCGGGGGAGGAGGAGGAGGGAGGGAGAAGAGAATAATGTAGCTGAAGTTGACGTACTTAGATCTACTTACCGCAGTGTCTTCACTTACTGGAGTTGATCGGAGAGCGCTCGGTGGTCAATTTATCGCATCTAGACTAGACATGATAAATTGACCCCCACTGGATCGACCGCTGCCCGCTGATCCAGTGGGTAATGTAGACAAGCCCTGAGGGAGACTCCTGAGCAAACTGAGGAGAGCTCTATATCTGCCTGAACTGTGTGATTGAACTAGAGCAGTGGTTCTCAACCTATTTACCACTGTGGGATGCATATGCTGAGTTATGTGGGCCCACTGATGGATTTAGAATTAGTGGGGCCCCGTGCGCAGCTTCATTTTTGCCCCCCCCTTGGGACCCAGCCAAGAAAAAGAACATTCTCTCTCTTCTTTTTTTCTTCATCCTCCTCCTATATTATAAGTAATAGGAAGTAAATGAAAATAAAGTGAATTACCTTGATTGGGACAGGGGCTTGGAGTGCAGGAGGGAGTGTGGGGGCTGGTTCTGGGAGGAAGTTTGGGTGCTGGGTGCGGGCTCTGGGCTGGGGCAGACATGTGGGAGGAGGGGTGAAGGCTCCGGGAGGAAGTTTGCGTGCAGGGTGTGGGCTCTGGGCTGGAACAGGGATGTGGGAGGGTGTGAGGGGTGCGGGCTCTGGGAGGAAGTTTGGGTGCAGGCTCTGGGCTGGGGCAGGGGGTTGGGGTGCAGGAAGAGGGCAGGGGGGCAGTGCGGCTCCCAAAGCGACCAGCACACACACTCCACCGGCAGCAGCTCCTAGGTGGGGCTGGGGCCAGGGGGGTTTCTCTGCGCCGCTACCTGCAGGGGCCGCCCCTGCATCTCCCATTGGCCGCGGTTCCCAGCCACTGGGAGCTGCGGAGTCAGCGCTCGGGGCAGGGACAGTGCACAAAGACACCCCCGCCCCAGGGACCGCATGCAGGCTGCTTCCAGGAGCGAAGTGGCACAGAGGGAGGGAGGCAGATCGGGCAGGGAGCTGCCTTAGCCCTGCTGCTGGCACGTCTCTGCGTGCCCCTTGGAGAGAGGGGGGCAGCACACCACATGGTTTGTTTCAATGTAAATCCGCTCCTGTGTGGGCCACATCCACACAATATATATACTACCTATATGGCCTCGAGGATGTCATATGGACCACAGCTGTGTGCTGATTGGGCCGCAAGCAGGCCATGGGTCTAATCACTGAACTAGAGAGACATTCTGGGGGTTGGCCCCATCAATCTTACAACTGCCCTGCGCAGAGGGACCGGAGATCATGGCAGATCTCTGGAATAGAGACTTGACTCTACTTCAGTCAAGCCACTAGAGAGGGAGGGCCTGGTCTCCCTACCACACCTCCTTAAGCTCTACCAGGGAAACCAGAAGTCTTGTGCAGCCTGGCCCTCCAACCACCCTGTTACAGGCTGCATTGCACAGCAGAGCCCACATTCTCAAAGACTTGTATTCCTCACACACAATCTGAATGTTCCATAAATAACTGAGCCTACTGATAAAAAAAATTAAGTATTTTACATTTAAATTTATTTTATACAAAGTATCATGATCGCAAGGAGTAAGGATTTTCTAGTAGTTTCAGCAGGGGCCTGGGAGTTAGGAGTTCTGTTCCTGTTTGTGACCTGATGAGCAAACTTGAGATAGTCACTTAACATCCTGATGCCTCAATTTCTGCCTCTAGCATGGGGATAATCAAATTGACCCACCTTACAAAGAATTCTGAGACTTAGTGTTTGAGAAGTATTTTAGTGCTTTTTATTTAAGGGTCTCAAAATAGCAGAGTCCTAATTTGGGCCCAATTTTTATTTACATCAAAACTCCTTCACACGAGTCTAATAATATAAAGAGGTAGTAGATAAAATCTGCTCCCACTCTAAGGCCCCTTTGCACTGCTAGGACCATTCTAGCGTAAATGAGAATCAAAACCCTTTTTCCAACTTCAATGCAATGAGGGTTTTTCAAACACAAAAAACCCACACATTCCAAAAATAGACATTTCATTAGCTTTGATTTGTCAGATTACCAAAAAAATCCATTTAAAGTAATAGAATATCTGCAGAACAAAATGCAAGGATTCAAACTGAAGGCATCAGTGAAAGACAATTTCCTTGTAGGTGATGGGCCTACTGCCACTCATGCAAAACTCCCATGGACTTCCAATAGGAGATTTTCTGTATGAAAAGTCCAAGATCATGCTCAAGTAATTCTTGACTTATGGCCAGTGCTTGATGAAAACTAGCTACAAACAAAAGTCATCTGGCTCAATCCTCATAGATGATAGAAATACAAAACAAACAGAACCACAGAAAACATGCTTTGTGAAAAGTGATAGTGTCAAAAAGAAAAGAAAAGAAAAAGAAAAGAAAAGAAAAGTTTGTTAAATCAGCTGGCATGCAAAGGGCTCCGTCTTGTTGCAAACTGTCATTAATTTAAGTAGACGTCAAGTTTCATTTGCTATTAAATACAGTAGCAAGGTTGGAAAAATAAAAAGCTACACAGTTCAGTAAGTCTATAAAAAGAATGTAAGAGTCATACACTGTGGTAGATTTTCTGTGATGTCCTAAAGGCTTTTTAGATGCTTAGGCAGTTCAATCATCAGACTAGAATGCTTTGATCATGCCAGCAAAACATACCATGGAAAAATTAGCAGACTAGGCCTATTATGTAGTGAGTTCACATGCAAACATCAATGATACTCCCAATCCACAAAGTAATAAATAAGCTTCTGTTCAATTAAAAACATACGGTTTTTGTTTGCGTGTGTATTTTTTTTTAAAGCAACTGCTATGTCTTTCAGACAAACTCATGAACACTGAGTCATGACCTGTGTTGAATTTAGACAGAGGATAGCTTCCAAAACTACACCTTAGGCAGGCATCTGAACAGAAGTGTTGTCGCTTGTTCTAACTGGACCCAACAGGATTAGTAGGTGTAAGAGGGCATTAATAGGAGTACAAACTGTTGATTGGCATTCTGTGGAAACTGAGAACAATAATATACAAACAAACCAGACTGAATAGCCTGTATCAGACTAGTTACTGTTGAGTAAGCCATTGCCAGTTTACCAGCACGCAAATCAATATTGCCAGAGAGGAAATTGAGCTGGACAATAAACCGTCTGCAATCGCTCAGCAGGAGACAGATAATACAGCACACCAAGAGAAGAAAAACTGAAAACACCAGGAATTTGTGGCACCATAGCGTCTCTCGTTGGTGTACCTGTTCAAAAGATGCACAAATATTTAAGGACTAGATGGGAGCAACTCTTCAACATGTTCAAAGAGCCATCTGCCTGCATCAGCACCACCTAGTGGCAAAAGTGGCATTCAATAATTTCAAGAAAAGATTCTATGATGGAATATGACAATATAATCTACACCAGAAAAAGCACAATTCCTTGTGAAATGTAATCTAATTTTAGCTGCCAAAACTGTATTAATATATACAGACACATAAATTATGTACATCAAGCAAAGAGGTGACATTTATGGAATGCTTATATACTATATAAGGTTTGCGTTGCAAAGTATTTATTGTATAGGAATGCAGTCTGTGTATCTTTACGTATTCAGACTGTAGCCCAGTAGGCTAGCTTACTTCTATTATATTCTCTGATTTGCATTATATTGTGCTTTCTTATATTCAGCAGTAATGCAAGGAACCTACGGGCTTGTATCCTGTAAAGCATTGGCTTCAGCAATTAGGATGAGGTTTGAGGCCTATGAACTTTGACATAGATAAACTTAGGTAATCCATAAATTTTGGGGAACTGGAAGTAGAATGCAAGGGGGAATTTTGTCCGTAATGACATCAGCCAACCATAGAAACATGAACTAATACCAGCTTCTGGAAGGTTTTGGACGGAACATCCGGCCGGAAGAGTGCCATGACAATGAATTGACGTATATGATAATGGGATGAACTCATAAATATATTAACCTATAAAAAAAAAAGACACCTTAACATTGATAAGGGGAGGAAACACAAATAAAGAAGAGGGGAGAAACCCCTACCAAATATGCATTAGACATGGTAATGTCAGCGTAACATATTTTAAAAGTGGCATCCCAGGGCAGTAGGAGAGGGAGAGAGATTTAGCTGTGGGAGGGGCCAGAATGATGGCCACTAGTGAAGATGAGGAAGGTGACGGTGATGAGGAAGATAATGGCTAACATTTCAGGTTGTTCTCCAAGGGATGGTGTGAGTATGGCTGTTCAGATGTACTTTCTGTATTATCTCTATCTACTTTACTGAGTTAGAGTGTGTGTGACTTTGCTAAATGTATTAATAAATTATTTGTAAATATAAAAGAGTTCCTATAGTGTGAGTGTTGCACCTGTGCACATCTAGGTTCCCAACTATATAATAATTTTACTAATACTGGGCCTGATCTTGGGACAAGAACCTGTCTACCCTTAAAGTGATAACTGGGAATTTTTGTTCATAATCTACAGATCAGGCTACAAGACAACTACAAAAATAGTTCCTTAGTTGGGACAAAATACACCTCTCATTCAGAATTTTCTGAATCCTTGTAGGTTTTAGCACTTAGATTAATAATAGGGTGACTTTTTCAACCTTTCAAATAACATTTTAAGGTTAGTTATGCATAGATCTTTGGCCCAGATTAAATCCCCTTTGTGCTGCTCCACCGGTGCAAGGGGATTTTAAAGCTCTATTAAAAGGTGCAGCTAGAATTTCCCTTGTAGGAGAATCTCCATGTGACGTAAAGACAGCCTAGCCAACATTATGCTACCCTCTCACAGTAATCTTTGGCACAGGAGGTGAGTCAATGATGGTGAGGAGCCAGCAGAGGGTAGGGTGACAACAATCCTGTGACTTCCAGCTGGAGAATGGTCCCCACAGGCAGGACCATTCTTAGGATTTATGGGGCCCTATGCAGTATTATTAAACTGGTGCCCCTATGTCCAACTTGGGGCACAGCCACCACGCCTTGCCCATGGACCCCCAGAAGAACCCCATGCCTTCTCATTGCTGACACACATCGAGCTTCGTACGCAGCCCGGGCTCGCAGCCCGGGGGAGAGGGATGAGGCAGCAAAGGATACCGAACTGCCCGGTCCACCTCACAGCAGTGGAGAGTCACAGTTCCCCACTGGTGCATTCAGCTCTGTGAATATGGTCCCTGACTAAGGAGACTGCAGTGTGCACTGAGTGTGCAGGAGCCAACCCGCTCTTACCTGCTGTCCCAGTGGTGCCCCAAATTTTCGGGTGCCCTACGCAGCCACGTATGCTGCATATGCCTAAAGACGGCTCTGCCCTCAGGGAACTGTTACAGCTGGTGTAAGCTATAACAACTCTGTTGCTCCTCTAACTTAGACCTTCCTTGGGAGGCCATGGCATCAAGGAAGGCAGGAAAAGTTTCTTAGCCACATGCTTTGCATAGCTGAAGGGCAAACCCACAAGATGTATGATGTGCCTGACATTCATTTTGATTTTAATGCTTATATTGATTATATTATATAGCTCTTACATGTTGTTCAGTAGGCATTTCATAAATGTTTTATGTAAAATAAATAATTCAAGAAATACACAGCTTTCTTCTGTAAAGCTTATGACATCATGGGACTTATATTTGTGCGATCACATTGATTGCAGTGACGAAAGAATTGGGATCCATCCATTTAAAATGTGACCATTTTCCAAATCACAGCACCATTGTGCTCAGTACTTATCAAACACAGAGGAAGACTTGTCTGTCCCTCTCATTACTGCTTTCACCATTCTCCTTCCCAGTTACTCTCCCTTGCACATGTTTCCCTAGATATAACATTTTTCAGCTTTTCTGCCTGTTTCTAATCTCTCTTGGTTGTTATTGTGGCGTTTTATTATCATTTTACTGTCCTCATTAGTATTTGCAACTCCTTCCAATTCAGTATCCTCCAAAATAAAAACACCTTCACTCAACTTTACCTTTACCTTTCCTATGGATTTTCAGCCAACTCATATAATAGTATTTCTAACCAATTTGAAACAATTTTGCAAGTAAGACTGCATGACACTGTACCTAACACACACACACACACACACTTTATATCTTTATAGGCATAGATTTTCCTCTCAATGCACATACAAAGTGGTTGTCATTAAAATGTCAACATTTACTTATGGTGAATCTGAGGACAGGGGACAAGCAGTGGTATCTCAAACTCGTAACTGCTACTCACATTATTCAGAGGGAATTAATATAAAGATATAGACATTTTTAGAATCTATTTCATGCTATTATAACCTTAGCTCTTTGCCTGTCCTTGTATAAAGGATGTGTTTTGACTTTATAGAATCACTAGAGCAAGTTGTTGATTACATTAAATGAACAAATCCCACCTAGAACACATATGGAAATGGAAATGACATGCAAATCCTATTTTAAGTCATCTTAAATAAAGTGAGAAAAGCATCCATCCCCCAAACTTTTCCCCTGGGAGCAAGTGTAGCAAAGAGAAGAACCCAATTTTGTTTTCTTTTTATTCTTCATGCTCCCAAAAGGATTATCTCATGCACTCAATACTGTCTTCCTCCCAACCCACAAGCTCTGCAAGATTGATTACAAATCCAAAGGTAACTTTTTTTCTTTTAAGTTTAATAAGCTTACATGCCAGACAACAACTTAGTCAGCACCAAACATGACGAAGATCATGCTACCCTTTCATTACAATAAACAGAGGTTACGCTGGCTAGAAGGTAGCATGCCATACTACATATATCTAGCTAGGAGATAGCTTTTCCCCAGACTGTCAACAGCAGCAGCGACACTGTGAAAGGGATTATGAATAATCTAGCATTTTGAGTCTTAAAATCTCATTGCTTATTTTTTCTGGAGCCCAGTTTAGCCTTTCACTTAGCCTTGAAAAAATATATCTTCACCAGGAATGAGCTACTAACTAAATGCAAAATGAAATCTGAGATTACTTGTTCCCCAAAATTAGGAGGCCTGAAGTTTTGCAGGACCAACAAGACAGGCTCTGACAGCAGCAAGAATAAATAAAAAAAAAGCCGTATTTTTGCTCAAAGAGTTTTTAGCTTTTAGTATTTCATGTAAGGATCAAAGCAGTTTGCAATATAATCTGTTAAATACTGTCTAACAACCCCTGTATACACTGTTTAATTTTTATATAGTCTTCAAGTGACTTTTTTATTATTATTTTTACTATAACCTGAAAGGTATGTTTGTCCTGCATGAAGGGTTAATTTATTAATACTAGTATTACAGTAACACTTTAAGGCTTCAGCAAAGATCAGGGTCCTTTTGTGCTAAGCACTATGCCAGGGGTTGGCAACCTTTCAGAAGTGGTGTGTCAAGTCTTCATTTATTCACTCTAATTTAAGGTTTCGCATGCCAGTAATACATTTGAACATTTTTAGAAGGTCTTTTTTTATAAATCTATAATATATAACTAAACTATTGTTGTATGTAAAGTAAATAAGATTTTTAAAATGTTTAAGAAGTTTCATTTAAAATTAAATTAAAATGCAGAGTCCCCCCGGACTGGTGGCCAGGACCCGGGCAGTGTGAGTGCCACTGAAAATCAGTTCACATGCCGCCTTCACTCGTGCCATAGGTTGCCTACCCCTGCACTCTACAAACATGTAGTGAGCAACAGTTCCTGCACTGAACACTTTACAATATATCCTAGACAATGCCCAAGATACAGAAAAAACTGGAAGGAAAGATTCCATCTGTTTGTTATTATTTATACAGTGCCTTGATTTACAGACAAATCAACAGACCTGATTCTCCACTGCCATGCACCTTACACAGATAGGGCAGAAGAGAATCAGGCTCAGTCTACACTGAAGCTTAGGTTTCAATACAACATTCCATGTAACAAAATACATAGATACATAAATAAAATATCAGATGATCAATACTGTTAATTAAAATTCTGTGCGTCATGAATAGACTAAGGCTACGTCTACTCTGGCACTTTCGTCTCTAAAACGTTTGTTGCTCCGGGTGTGAAAAAACACGACAAAAGCGCCAGTGTGGATAGCGCTACGTCTGTGGGAGACGCTCTCTTGCCAAAGAAGCTACTGCCCATCATTGGAGGTGGTTTTATTTTGTCTCCAGGAGAGCTCCCTCCCAGCGATAAAGAGCAGCCACACAGCGGACCTTGCAACGGTGCGTCCACAGTGGCACAGCTGCGTCATTGTAAGGTGTGCAGTGTAGACAGCCTAAGATTTCTACACTTTTACCTTTAACTTTGCTTGTTTGCTCATTAGTATTACACACTGCGATTCTTTCACTTCCTAAACAGCAACACTTTCTGCTCTGCCCAGTGTCGCAATTTAGTGTTCGCAACAAACTTACATGTCCAACCTTCTACCTTTGGATGCTGCTGCAGACTTTGGGTGTTGCTGCAGTGGGCTTGTGCTAGCAAAGGGTTAAAAACTTTTCTTATGTTCCTACTGGGTTGTAAAAGAAACTGCTGAAGCTGATCAATGACCACTGTTAAGACCTGGAAACCAATTATAAACCTGAAATTTGTGATGAACAAAGCTCTGAAACACTAGGATGAAAACTACTGAATTAGTCCAGTTCATTAAAATCATTAATAGTCATGAAATGAAAACCACCAGAGTCCAAAAAGGCTTAATGCCCTATCCATATTAATTAGATGGGAGCAAATCTGAAGTGAAAAGCAGCACATGCTTTGTAGAATTAGCAATTGCTCTCTACAGACTACACAGATCGCTATTAAAATTCAGTTTAATTAAAATTGATCACGTTAAGAAACTGATGTGGTTAATTAACTGAATTCCTGGACTTCTTTTCATACATTTCACAGATGCATTGTACACTGCTTTCCTGGGTGACAGCTTATATTGCACAGTGAAAATCATGATTTCACAGGTTAACAGTGCCTGTTCCTTGAGACCTAAAGTTACACTGTACCCACTAGAAGAGGTTGGCAGACTGAAGAAGAAGACACTAAACTATACCCACAAGAAAACTTGGTTGGAAATCACGTTTGACAGTTCACCCTTAGGCAAATGGAGGTCTCTGTACACATCTGAGTAAGATCACGAGATCTGTTATTGTGGATAAATAAAATATGCTGAAGAAAGTATTTAAAGAGATAAACTGATATAAACCAGCTAAGGATCTAGCCCATGACATGACTGGGGAGTGTACAGAGATGCAGAATGCAGCTATTTTATTTTTAAAAATACACAGTCCCTACACCTTTAGCCAGAATGTGTGTGGTCCCTAGACTTGGCTAAAGCCTGGATCCTGCAACTTCTTGGGTACACGTGGACTGCTGAGCTTGCATATATCTCCACTGACTTAAACAGTGCTCAGCACCGGCAAAGCAGTCCATCCACCTGCAACAAGTTGCAGGACAAAGCCCTAAGCTTCTAGATTTTAGGGTCAGATCTTCAGCTGATGGAAATCAGCATAGCTCTACTAGCTTCAGTACAAAGATTTAGGTCGGCTGAGGATTTGACCTTTAGACAGTAATATGACAAAGCTAATGTAACATTAAGAGAAAAGCATTTTGAATTATGACTCCCCATATGCTCCTGGCAGATCACAAAATTTTCCTTTCCATTTCCTCCTCTTTGGTGTATTTTTAGTCTATGGGAACATCTAGCATATTAAGTATTCCTGCAAAGATTTTCATGCTCTGGAGCACCACTACTTAAAAATGGTCAGCAACTGGTTCAGGGTCTCTGCATAGTGTGTGTCACTCAGAGTCAGTGGGAATAGTCAATATGTCTAGTACGTGAAAGGAAGTGAATGAACTATGCAGAGTTAGTGTCAATATTATTGCAGCATGTAGAGTTTTAGCCTGAACCACACACCAAATGACATCCCTGCCTTCCAGGTTATAGAGTAATGTAAAAATCTTAAAAGGCTCAGAGATACAATAGCCGCTTTTGACACAACTTATCAGATGAGGGTAAGGATATGATAAGTAAATTTTCAAGGAACAATGAAATACTTAAGCCATTTAATTCTGGAAGGAAGGAAGGAAAGATAGATGTTATGAATATACAGTTGCAAGATGTCAGGAGAAACCTAAAAGAATTAAGTATCAGAGGGGTAGCTGTGTTAGTCTGAATCTGTAAAAAGCAACAGAAGGTCCTGTGGCACCTTTAAGACTAACTGAAGTATTGGGAGCATAAGCTTTCGTGGGTAAGAACCTCACTTCTTCTTGCATCTGAAGAAGTGAGGTTCTTACCCACGAAAGTTTATGCTCCCAATACTTCTGTTAGTCTTAAAGGTGCCACAGGACCCTCTGTTACTTTTTTCTAAAAGAATTAGATACATAAAAATAAAAGGCATTCAATACTGTAAATGCTGTATGACCAGTGACACAGACCTGTGGATTTGAAAGTCTTTATATCATTTCTGGCCACCATGCCAAATATTAACCTTATGTTTTTCTTCAGAGTTCATTCATAGTTTAGGATCACTTTTAACATTCAGCATACATTATATTTTATTTACATATGTCATACCCCTATATCTATAGAACTGTAACCCTCAACGCATCTCTCCTCAACACCTTTTTTTTTTTAAGCAACATATGTCTAGGATATATGATATATGGCTGACTCTTAATTCCCTAGTGGCCAAACCCTGTTAATGCCTTGGCCTGTTTCAGTAACATGATCGTGGTTCAAGTGATGTAAAACACACACATTCAATCATTTTCCATTTCCCTGAAGGCAAACGCCTTCTTATCATGGAGAAACAGGAGTTCCATGCTGATGCGCAAGAGAGCCTAAGTTCTTTTAAGCCTCATCAGAAAATTGAATACTTACTGCAACCTATTGTTTGGAAGTACAGAGTAAAACAGACAAAAGCAGACTGTAAGTGTGGGCTGAATCTCCCATGTTTGTTTGTGTTATCTAGTACTTTATGAGTCCCCAAAGCTGACTTACACTATAAGCACATATTAAACCCATTCATATTTAAATTTCCAGTCAGCAGTTAAAATACAATGAAACTGGAGAGTATGGATTCAGTGCACCAGTCTGAGAGTAGGGGGAGCTCTGGGAGAGCACTCATTCCCCAAGCTAGGAAGAGGAGAGGAGGCTCCTGTGTGATTTTTAGAAGATGGGAGTGCAGCTCCTTTTTGGTTACTTTAGCCACTACTTTCAGTCAAAATGGGCTACGTAGGTTTTACAAATCAAGTAACACTGATTTGATTATGGCTTTTCTGGATGTGTCTGACTGAGAGAATAAAACAAACCATGTGGTAAACAGAGTAGAGTTCAACTCTGGAGAGTGATTCCCTAAAAATGTCATCACAAGTTTCCATTTCTGTCTCTCTCAATGACGTCTACATCAAATCTACTGTCTGCCACAGATGGGCTTCCAAACGGATAGTGCAAAAGGTCAAGCTATAACTGCCCATCCACCCCACGACAGAAAAATAAGCTGGATTTTTACCATGAGAGGGAACAAAGATGGAAGCTGATAAGGAAATGGGAAATTTGTGAGGCTCACTTTGCAAAGCTGTTCTGTCAAGAATTGTCTTCTGTAGAACAAACCATAGGGCCAGCCTCCAAATCCCACTCACCTCCTGAAGTTCCAAGGGATCTGCATGGAGGTTTGGAGCTTCCACCAGCCTGAGTTCAAATGTTTCACATACCTTGGTCCCTGGCAGTTACAGTTCCAATGGGTTTGGGCTACCAGGGACTCCCTGTGGCTGTTGCTCTTCCCAAGGGCTTTCCTTAAAGAGGAGTTTCCCCACCGCGAAGGAAGCTCTCTTAAGGAAAATGTAACACAGGTAAATGCCAGAGGGAGAACAGCGTGCCTTCCTATGTTCCCCACCCCCAAACACAGGAAAACCTTCTCCCTGCCCGTACAGATCCTCTCCCTCCCAATGTGAATTACAACCCATCAGACGGTCATCCACTGGGTATGGGGAAAAGGAAGAATGGTGCTATGGAGAGCCCTTCCACAAAGAAGGTGTAAGATCTATACTTGGAAGGCCCCTGCATATGCAGTTCAAGGGAGCACAATCTGGCATGAGGAACAGAACAAAGTGAGTGGGAACGGAGACCCTTCCCTTTCCCTACACAGCTTACTCCCAGAGAGGTGAAACCTGGCCCTTAGTTTCTAATGAATAGTATTTGTAGGATCGGGCCTTAAGTATCTAAATTACTTAATGTTAGTTTTATTTAGTACTTAAATATAAAAATAAATCACTTATTTTTAATTACTGTGAATTACTTGACAGCATCGACAAATTCTGTTTCTATTCACCCATGCTGCTTATCCTCCAAAACAACCCCCATCCAGCACACATTGAGAGGAGACTAGAACAAACAAACTAAATTATGATGGAACTGTTCTGTCACTGAGATAACGCTCACATACATCAGTTCTATACTGGTGTAACTCCACGGGGTTTGTGGAGTTACTCTTGATTTATACATGAGTAAGTGATAGAAGATTAAGCACCTGATTCGACATCAAGTTCTCTTTCAGGATAGGGCAATTGTTAGGGTCTATCCTTGCTCAGACAGAAAGGAAAACATGATTTCAGAGAGGAATGTAGTTATAAAATCCTTGGGACTGTTAGCTTCTTCAAGAAAATTAGAAACTGCTTATTTAACAACTAAGATTTTGAAACACCCAAGTTTTTACCTAAGTGTTAGCCAACTGGAAAACTGAAATTTGATAACTGAAGACTTTTGCTGACAAAAACATAAGGAAATCCAGGAGTCACAAGACACTTTTCATGGCTTATATGTTCCTCATACACACACATACATATAAGCTATGTAAACTCAGTATTCCCCTATCTGGATTTCCATACACATCTTGGACCCATTACCTGAACACAAGGGAAGGTGCAGAATGCAGACTAGCAGTGGGATCTGGGTCAGAAAGAATATAAATCTCTTAAATGAAGATATACAAAACTGAGGCAATGCTAAAAAAAAAAAAAAATGTACTGCAGGACTTCATATCCAATGTCTACCAAAGTGCAGTAAGGGCCAAAGTGAAATCTCATTATTATAGATACAATCTCAGTTGACTTTGAACTGAACAGGCCAAATTCATCATCAGCAAAACTGCCATGAAGTTACATCAGGGAAGAATTTGGTTTAGTATCTTATCATACTTTTTCCATCAAAGCAATAGACATACTAAAATCTGTTTCACATACCAGCTATCTACCTAACCACAGACATAAGGATTGCACAGAGAAGTATGGATTATTTGGTGTATTATTCAATGCTGAATTCATAGACAGCTATGCGAAGAAACAGCTCCAGTAAAGATGAAACCATTTATATGAAAATTCTTTCCAGTTATTTCATGTCCTTGTATTTATAGCGGGTCTAAGGTTGTAAGTTTATTAAGCAATATGCCAAGATTCCCAAAAGTGACTAATGATTTTTGAGTGCCAAAGTATACACCCCTCGGGGATATTCAGCGCTTTCTAAAAATATCAGGCCCTTTTAAGGAGTTTCAAGGTGCATACTCAAAAACTGATGCACCTAAAATCTGCAGCAGTTTTAATCTTGGCTATAATCTTTTTATCTGAGAACATTTGTATGTCAGCTTTGTCTGACAGAGGTTCACTACCACACTTACATTTTGCATTTCTGGTAAAACTATCTGCATATCTGTGAAAATTGAGAAATATTTGAACTCCTAAAATGGGGCCGAGCCAAAATGAAACTTCATGAAGAGACAGTAATAAACATCCTTCTGTGACTCTAAAAAACTATTTTTATATCTAGCTAAATATATCAATGATGTAAAAATGTCAGTTCATATGACATATATTGAGGAAACAGATGAAGTATTATTAAAAGTAATAATTTAAAATCAAGGCCCCCATCTATTATGCAACAATTTGATAAGGAATTCCAGGTCATAAAGGATAAATTGTTACAGCAAATATTCAAACTTGGTAAGTTCAGTTGTAGTTCATGATATCATGCTGTCTCAATCCATTCTCGTTCTGTGAGTGGTACTAGGAGCTTTGTAGCAACCTCTTGTGTTAATTTTGCATGAAAACACCATCTGGCTCTAAACAACTATCTAGGCCATGGATCTGTTATAACCTAGATATGGTCAACATGATATTGAAAGGTCAAAGAAAGGTCTAATTACATGCCTTAGTACTTAGAGGGCATGGTCACTGGAGCATGAACATAATCACTCAGGCCAAACAAGACTCAATTAAAATGTAATTATCAGTGAATCAGACAACTCTCAAAGAGTTATTCCATGTAAAATTATTATTTGATTGTTGCTCAAAATAACTGTCTTGTCTTGTTAGTCTCTAAAATAACCCCCAAGATACCCTCAGATAATTCCCCCCTCATATATTTAATATCCATCAATTTGTTCAACCAACCCATATAAAAATACTAGAATATTGTACAAATGACTCAAAATACTGTAATACTACTATTGTAAACTCCCATAGTCCATTATTATAGTTTAAAAAATAGAAGAACTGGAGGTAAAATTGTAGGACGCCATTACAGAACAGAAAATTTCCAGCATGATGCTTACCTTTTCTAATGTGTAACTAGCTCCAACTTGAATAGATTAGCACTAAATTCTGTTGCCAGATCTGGTAAAGCCCCCTCTGGACACTCACTAGGCTGCTGCATTTGATCCCACAACATGTGGGACACAGCCAGTAAGCCCAACTCCCACCACTACACACACACACACATATATAACTGGACACTTTCCAGGCTGCTTTGTTTGGGTCTGACCATGCCAAACTTGTGTTCCAAGCTTCCTGAGTCTGAGCAGGCTCCACCCTGTTTTTTTCATTGATCTCTCTGGCTCATTTCCTGGGCACAGACTCTCCATGTTACCCCCTATCAGAAATGGGACCTTGTGGCCCAGGCCATCATGACCAGCACTGCCTCCTCTCCTCTCCCCCAGCCCTGTCACTGACACCCCAGTTGCTTAAACACTTCCTTTTCCAGTGTTCCACTTTGTGGGTACTCTGGCTTACAGTCAACCTCTTCAGGAACACGTGATGTGATAGTGGATGCAAATAGGCACACTAGCTTTGCAACAGATTCCAAAACTAATCACTCTTTACTTTAGAAGATACAAGAAATATACAGGTTCAGGCAAAACACTAACACACTTGTATGCATTTCCCTGTTTCAGTTTCTTCACCACTTGAGAGTTTTTTGAGCTTAGAGCAGAGTCCTCCACTGAGTCCAGGGTCCCTCCCATCCTGCACAATCAAGAAGTCTACCACCTCCTCTCCCTCCTCCCCCATTCCGCCACAGCCAGTTTCCTTCTTTCTCAGTTGGTCCTGAAGTTTATGAATGAATATCCCTCTGCTCCTCTTTCCTGACCAAGCTTTCTTTGTCTATGTGAGGCCCTACTCTATGTCTCAAGCTCTGTGCTTACAGCACTAACACCTGATCTTTTTGTTCTGCTTTTGGGGAAATTCCTCTTCTTCAAACTCCAGCCCCCTGCAAAGAGGTCAGGATGCCGTCACTTCTTCTCCTCACATAAGGTCTATTCAGATGTGGATAGTCTTTACTAATTGACCTATTCATAGATCGACATCACCTCCCTGTCTCCTTAGCAAAAGAAGCATGAGGGAGAACACAGGAGGAGGATACTGCGAGTACATAAAATCAATCTGGAATTCATATATAATACACAGAGATTCCCCAAAAGATCAAACCTTATAAAATGTATCCTAGCATTCCATAGTAATAGCTCAAACAACTGTATTATCTCTGCTGTAATCTGTAGTGCTGTGGAATACCGTAAAATTGTTGGCTTCACAATTTGCTCATGACCAAAACTATGACAATTGTGACATTTGAGGAATACTGACACATGGCTTTATGGAAAAGTAACTAATGCTCTGATCCTACAAACACTTACATATATTCACAACTTTACCTTCCATGAATAAACTGTTTGAAGAATCAGGACCTAACTGTTGCCCACTCTCCTTGCACAACCCAAGCAGAGGAAAGGCTGTAAGAGATCTGAGTTTGCACACTAGATGTAGGCATTTAAAAAAAATAATTTCTAACTTCCCAATAGAAAATGACAGTATCCGAGATGTTCCTTTCTGCTTCTGAATACTGCGATGGAGAAATCATTCGGATCATCATCAGCATCACTTTCAGGAGCCTGATTTCCATACCTACCCTTCAACAGCAATATCACTGCACCTTTCAATCCATTTTTATATACTTAAAAAAATATTGGAGCTTTTTGTTTGTTTTGCATTTTATGTATTATTCCTCCATTTGTAAAACGGGGATAATGATGCTTCCTCACTTTTGTAAAGTATTTGGATATCTGTGAAGAGAGATATATTATGGCCGGTGTGATGCTTGCAGACCAGGTGCTAACTAATGCCAAAGGCCCAGGGCCTCACTGAACACTAACAAATGCATAGCTGGAAACCAGTCTGGCTTACCTGGGAGTTAATATAGTTAAAATAGATATTAGTGTTATAAGAACACATTCAGTGTTTAGACTTTAGGGAATGCTTGTAGGATGCAACATGTATTAATCCTACTTAAAATATCTGCATTCCAGGGTATAAAGTTATATTTATTATTTGTATTGTAAACCTCTAGAACTGTGTAACTCCTGGAACAAGACAAGCATTAATTCAGGTAAAGTGTTCGTCCTGCCCCCAAGATGGCCCACTGAAGGCACAGGCAGCATTGTGTAGCTTCAAAGGACAGCGGAAGTGTTGACTCCATTCCTCACTCCCTCCAGGAATGGGAGGCCTGCACATTAACTCATCCCATCAGCCTGGATTCTGGGGTGAAGGGGATAAAAATCCCTGACAAGGAGAAACTGGGGTTTTTATGCTGTCTGGATCTTAAGGGACAAAGATTCCTAAACAAATGCAAGAGATCCCCATGCTGCTCGGCATGGGTCACCCCTAAAAGACATACAGAGATGCTTATTGCAGAAACTTATATTAACTTTTTGAATTTAAGACTAACTCATTTGTGTGTGTACGTTTCCTGTTTTAACCTTGGAAATAACACATTTCTTTTCTTAGTTAATAATCTTTAGTTAGTTTATTTCAGGATTGGCTACAGGCATCGTCTTTGGTTTGAGATCGGAGTACAATTGACCTGGGGTAAGTGACTGGTCATTTGGGACTGGGAGTAACCTGAACATTATTGTGATTTTTGGTGTAAAATGACCATCTATCACATACTTCAGCCTGCCCAGGTGGCAAGACAGACTGGAATGCCCAAATGGACTGTCTGTGATTCCATGGTAAGACTGTTGTAGTAGTTTAGGAGTTCACATCTGTAACTGGGTTGGTGAAATCTAATTATGGAACATACAACCAGTTTGGAGTTTCTGCCCTGCTTTTTGACAGTCTGCCCTGAGGTTGGCATTCATGAGCATGACAACCTGATCCAGCAAAAACACAGGCCCCAGTTCAGCAAATTTCTTAAGGATGTGCCTAATTCCCACGCACATCAGTAGGACTACCTCACATGCTTGAAGTTATGCATGTGTTTTAAGTGCTTTTCTGACTCAGAGCGTTCCTGGCTGCAGTGCTTATTATGCCATTCTATTAAACAGCCTGATCTTCAATGATGTTACTCCAGTTTAGTGCCAAGGTAACTCCATTCAAATCAATAGGTACAGCAACATAAAACCGGAGTAACAGTTGAGAATCAGCCCCAAAGTAACTATTTATAACTTGTAAGCTCTACACCTGATAGTATTTGTAGAATTGGCCTTAAATATTAGTATTTAACAAGCATTATTACTAGGGCTGTCAATTAATCGCAGTTAACTCACGTGATTAACTCAAAAAAATTAATCATGATTAATCGCACTGTTAAACCAACTGAAAATGTAGAAAAGCATCCAAAAATATTTAATAAATTTCAAATATATTGATTTCTATTACAATACAGAATACTAAGTGTACAGTGCTCACTTTATATTATTTTTATTACAAATATTTTCACTGTAAAAATAATAAACAAAGAAATATTAGTTTTCAATTCACCTCGTACAAGTACTGTAGTGCAATCTCTTTATTGTGAAAGTATAACTTACAAATTTAGATTTGTTGTTTCATAACTACAATCAAAAACAAAGCAATATAAAACTTTAGAGCTTACAAGTCCAATCAGTCCTACCTCTTGTTCAGCCAATCACTAAGACAAACAAGTTTGTTTACATATATGGGAGATAATGCTGCCTGCTTCTTATTTTCAATATTACCAAAAAGTGAGAACAGGCATTTACATTGTACTTTTGTAGCAGGAGTTGCAAGGTACTTTACATGCCAGGTATGCTAAACATTAGTGCACACCTTCATGCTTTGGCCACCGTTCCAGAGGACATGCTTCCATGCTGATGATGCTCATTAAAAAAAATGTGTTAATTACATTTTTGAACTCCTTGGGGGAGAATTGTATGTCTCCTGTTCTATTTTACCCGCATTTCATGTTATAGCAGTCTCGGATAATGACCCAGCACATACTCATTTTAAGAACATTTTCACAGCAGATTTGACAAAATGCAAAAAGAGATTTCTAAAAATAGCTACAGCATTCGACCCAAGGTTTAAGAATTTGAAGCGCCTTCCAAAATCTGAGAGAGACGAGGTGTGGAGCATGCTTTCAGAAGTCTTCAAAGAGCAACACTCCGATGCAGAAACTACAGAATGCGAACCACCAAAAAAGAAAATCAACCTTCTGCTGGTGGCATCTGACTCAGATAATGTAAAAGAATATGTGTTGATCCACACTGCTTTGGATAGTTATCGAGCAGAACCTGCTCATCAGCAGGGATGCATGTCGCCTGGAATTGTGGTTGAAGCATGAAAGGACATCTGAATCTTTAACGCATCTGGCACGTAAATATCTTGCGACGCCGGCTACAACAGTGCCATGTGAATGCCTGTTCTCACTTTCAGATGACATTGTAAACAAGAAGCGGGCAGCATTCTCTCCTGCAAACGTAAACACACTTGTTTGTTTGAGCAATTGGCTGAACAAGAAGTAGGACTGAATGGACTTGTAGGCTCTAAAATTTTCCATTGTTTTATTTTTTAATGCAGTTACAAATGTGTAATTCTGTACAAAAAGTAAGTTCAACTTTCCTGATAAAGAGACTGCACTACAGTACTTGTATTAGGTGAATTGAAAAATACTATTAATTTTGTTTT
Source organism: Trachemys scripta elegans (assembly GCF_013100865.1). NCBI lineage: Eukaryota > Metazoa > Chordata > Testudines > Emydidae > Trachemys > Trachemys scripta. The sequence goes on from NC_048301.1 coordinate 89,731,191, forward strand.
TACAGTGCAAATATTTGTAATAAAAAATAAATATAAAGTGAACACTTTACACTTTATATTCTATGTTGTAATTGAAACCAATATATTTGAAAATGTAGAAAACAACCAAAAATATTTAAATAAATGGTATTCTATTATTGTTTAACAGAAAAGAAAAAATAAAAACTACAAAACACAAACAGAAGTAAAGAAGAAACTAACAATCACACACAGACAAAGGCATTCCTATGAAAAAGAAAAGGGTGGTATTTTGATCATTTTCTTCCATATTTTTGCTTTCAAATCATTAATACATCCATTTCCATCTCCAATTTTATTATTTTTCTTATCTTTTTGACCGTCAATAACATTTTTATCGTTAATCTAAATATTACATTTAATATAATATTTAGAATAATAGAAATATTAATTATATGAAACTAGGCACGAAACGAGAGAGATTGTTGAGTAATCTGTATTAAAAAAAGAAGAAATGGTCTGATTCAATATGGATAGTGAGATATCTGGAAAAATAAGAATTATATATTCCTTAAAATCTGAATAGTGACAAGATAACTAGAGAATCCAGTCCTGTACTATAATAAAAAAGAGAATTTAACCAGCAGAAAACATTTTTGAACAGGAACATCTGATTTAGGAATAGAAAGTGAAGCCAAATGTGAAATAAGCTGATACCATTAAATTAACCCAAAGAATGTATACTTACCCACAGATATTAAACATTTTTTGCCACACATAGGATGATGCTCTCATCTGTTCCTAAAGTTTATTTCAGATAGGTATTAAACATGAGAAGACATGTATGTAAATTTAAGTTTTGTAAACTTGTGTACTTTAAATTATTTTCCAGATCTTCTACACCTCTCTGCAATTCAACGTTATCACAAATAATAGCAGACAACTGAACCTATAGAGTTGATTTGTTTCATTAGCTTTTCTGAACAGTAGGTATTGATTTTTCTACATCAGAAGCTCTTATTCGAAGACCATTAAGAGACAAAATTATATTTTCTAAAATTTGCTCCATCCTATTAAGGGCCATTGCCATAGACTTTAATGATGGAGTCACTGAAGGTGATACAAGAGATCTCGAAGTTTGAGACTCAACGGACCGAACATTAACAGAAATGACCATTTCAAGCACGTTAAATATAGATCAATTTCCTAGGGTTCCTACCACACCATGGTGACTTCTGCTGGAGGCTTTTTCCTTGAATTACTCCGATTTATTTTTCTTTTATATCTCAAAAGGAATCTTCTGTAGTTTGATCAGTCATCATAGGAAAACAAGTCAGAGATTCATCCTAAAAAACAAACAATTGTAATTCTGTCACCTGCATTAAAAAAGACTACAGGAAAAATGTCCTGCTAAGGGGAGCTACCACTACCAAGAAAAGAACAATTTTATAAATTCAGCATGACAAAGCACTTCCTCACTCCAGAAAAATTCAATAGCAGGAAGAAGATAGTTAGAAGAACCCATGATGACAGGCAGCCCTAAAAGTTGTCTCCGTCGCCTCCTTTTCCTGCAGCAGCCATCATCAGATTTCTATAATCATCATAGCTCATGACTCTCCATCGGGTTTTCTGGGCCCAGCTGATGATGTTACTTGGGGCATTTATTTCAAGTAGCAATAGCGACTAATGGGACCAGATCCTCAGTAGGTGTAAACTGTTGTAGTTCCACTGAGTTCAAAGGAGTCATGCTGATTTACACCAGCTGAAAACATGAACCTTTGTCTATAGTTATGCTTCCATTATCTTCTCTCTCTGATATTCTAGATGTCCTATAAGCCTCTCCGCTTCCCTAATCACCTTAATCATACAGAGGGTTATTTTTATTTCTACAAATATTAATTAGTAATTTGCATACACAGTCTTTTGCACCTACTGTAATTTTTCTTGACTGCCCTTAATTTATCTTCCTCAAGTACCTTATTCTATTCAGTTGTATTCTGTATTTTTGTCTTTATGAACTGTAAGGTTTTTCCTTTTGACATTTTTATTTTTAATCTACAACCCAGTATGATCCACCACATCTTTCAAGATTTTGCCCAGATTAAATATTTTATTAGTATTTAATATTTATATTATGGTAGTGCCTGAAGGCACCATCAGGATTGGGGCCCTATTGTGCAGACTGCTGTACAAACACAGAAAAGAGAAAAATCCTGCCTCTAAGGGTTTACAATCTAAATAATGTTATTGTCCTGTTGAACCAGTAGTCTATGGAACTCACTGGGACTATTCACAGGAGTAAACTGACTCAGACATATTAGTGTTGTAGGATTAGACCCATAGTTTTAAAATTTGCCTTGCCCCACAACATACTTCCATTATTGTGCTCATTATTATTAGTTTGAGTAAGGAGTGGTCCCTACCCAAGATATAGAAACACACGGGACTAGATTCTCCACCTCATTATATTGGTTTTATGTCACTGCAACTCCACTGAAGTCAGTAGAATTACACTGGTGTAAAATTTGTGTAGTGGAGTAGAGAATCAGGCCCAGAGTATCTTCGGCATTGCTGTCATCATTTAATGAGCTGAAGTCTCCACTTTGTGCCTGGATACTTACACTTTCTCTTTTCTACCATTCTGTCCTATAGATACATTTTTTTCCTCCCAATCATTCAACTATTTGCTTAGGTGGACTATAACATTGCTTATGCCATTTAAAATTTCAGAATGTGATCTATAAATTCCTTCTTTCAAGGACTAACACATCCTTCTCCAAATGAGGTCATGAGGACTATGTCTTTCTAGAAATATACTCCCTCTCTCAGTTCCATGCTCAATTCAAGCAGGAAGTGAATTGTAATGCAATCCAATGGTAGGACATCGGGTTTGGAAGTCTCAGTAGAAAGCAAGTAGGTAAAAAATTTGATGAAAATATAACACAACTAAGGGAAAACAAATTAGATGAAAACATCTCTGCTGCTTAATTAAAAAATGAGGGGTAGATTTTGATTACTACAGTACATGTGCTGGGATTGCAAAAGTATCAGCACAAGCTCTGAACTGTTAGAAAACCTACCAGGCATAGGTCCAATAAAAGAATATTCAAACAAAAAGCATATTATCTCAAAGTGCACATTTTTATTTAATTAGAGGTAAAACAGAACGAGCAGTAATAGGTCAATAATAATGACTTATAGCTTCCTTTATGTGGCACATTTACAATAAATGGCAATTACCATTAAAGAGACATTTTTTCTGTAGAAAAAAATTAACGTTAGTCATGTTGAAAAGGGAAGGCTCTTCATTTCCAGCTTTAGGATTTGCATTCAGTTATTCAGTCTCAGGATATTAGACCCCACTCCCCCTTTAGTAAATGCAGGAAGAATTAAAGTATAACCATGCATGACATCATTCCAACTGCACTGACGACTAAAAATTGTTTCATCCATGCTATTAGGAAAACATTTCACTTTCCAGTCTTGCTAAATGGATTCACCTGTCATACCCTTAGAATCACTTTAAAAAACAAAGGTCTCTTTAGCACATAGGAGCTTTGCTTTCATTTTATTCCAGTAGATGAAGTGATACCAATTCTGATTATTACTTTGATTTCTAAAAGACAGATAAATTTGCCAGGCTGCATTTAGACTTTCTGCTTTTGTTCCAGGCCTAAATAGATTTCAATCTGAATTTTCTGAATTAATCATCTGTATGCCAAGTATACACTATAACTTCTGAAACAAATTTTGCTGTTACTGTGGGCCATATTGTGGCTTCCTTTTTTAAGCAGATCTTGCTATTAGTTCCCAATCCTATTCCAGAGAAGAGGCAATCAATTTCAAATTAACATAAAATTTACTTCTTATAACTACCCTAATTATTTAAAACACAAATACAGATTTTTATTAGTTAACACTCCTGCCCATCAAATGAAAATATCACCCAGAACTTGTGCACTTATTTTGGCTACACTCCTAACTTCAGACTCTTTTTAAAGTTTATACTCTACTAGTGGGATTTTCTCTGTCATTAGTTTCTAATGGGAGTTGGGCATCCAAATCCTTTGAATTGCTTTGTAGCTCTCTCCCAAGATATAAATAGCCTATCTTCTAATAGACTGGTTTGCAATGGACTCAGCTGAACAAAATCTTTGGAATGGGATGAAGACTGATTTGCAATACCTTCCCTAGGAAAAAAAAATCTTTTTACAGCTTAGTCTTACTAGTTTGATTATTTCACACTGCTTCTCCTTCCACTAATCCATTCACTAGTCTCTTCATAAACAGTCTTCAAAGAATGAATATCAAGTTCCAGAATCTAAGCTAATTTCATAAATCTTTTGAAAATAGATTGGATTTAGCAGGACTGTGCTTAGTTCAGATATATGGTTGGAATAAATCTGAGACAAAGGAAAGGTAAAGGTTTCCATCTGATTTTATTTAGTAGCAATATAGTCCAGATGGCAGCCAACAGTTTAAAGATGATACTGAAATACTGTATACTTGCCATGCAGCAAGGTACTGGATAAAACTAAAACATAAATAATTAAGATATCATTACAAATTTAACCACATCCATTTTCAAATATTGATAAGAGAGAGGAATTTAAAATAACATCTGGAAACTGAAATATCAGATTCTATCAGGGTTAAGTATATCATAATTACTAATTACAGAGAAGATTAGCAAACTACAGTTCAGGATGTGTATCAGTCTGAATGACCTAATAAAATGGAGAGAACTAATTATTATGTTAAATCTAAGTTAAGAGCAGCAAACACATGATGAAACATTTGTGAGTATCCATCCAATTCTGGATTGTAAATAACCCTGGAACACGACCTTTTCTCTCTATGTACACAACCCTCATAGCCCCCAAAATAAAAACAAAACAAAAAATGCAAAGGGGTGTCAGTGGGCAGGGGAAATCTAATCCATATCACTCTTATTCTGAATAGATAGGTGTTCAGATAATTATGTTTGTTAGAAAAACCACTTCTTGATTATTTAAATGATCAGCATCTTTCAGTCTCTCCCCCTCCAGTAAGATCACTGCATTCTATAGTGGCTCCAAAATATGGGTAAAACAAACATCCGAGCAGCACTTTGTAAAACAAAACATTTTATGTCACCTGAAGCAGATAAAGGATTTTATTAGTTTTTGCACATCATGTAATAGAACTTCTAATTTAGAAATCATAATGTTAATATTGTGTGTCTGGGGTGAGCAAAAAGGTTTGAATATTGCAAACTGTGCTCAACTTTGTGGCCTTATATCTGTCAAACTACTGTCAGATAATCCAGTGCACAGTTTGCCTATTTACATATGATGATTAACTTCTGTTATAGCTTCATAATACCATGCAGTTTTTAATGGGTCTAGATTACTTTTGGTCTGACAGGAACTGGTGATCTCTCTGATCTACTATGTGATTCAGCTACTGGACAGTATATTGTCTTATCAATAAACACTGTACATTATATATTATAATAAATATGACTAATGATGCCGTCATCTGACATTTATTTGCAGCCTTTTCTCCAAAGGTTCCAAAGTGCTTAATGAACTGATTTTGTAACTATGAGAAAAGCCCTCTTTTCTGGCCTGTAATGCAGATTCCTTTTTAACATTCCCATTACTATTTTATAGTGTGTGTGTCAGTTTGGTATGTGCAATTCCCTTTGGCATCTATGGAAGTTCTGCACATGGAATGAGTGTAGATTATGCAACGGAGAGCCACAGTGTGCAGTGGGGAGAATTTTGCTCTACAGGGGACATTCTTAAGTGAAGTCAATTGTGGGGTGAAACACATAACCAATTCTCTTTGCAATATTCCAAAAAACAGACAACCTTAGTTCCAGACTTTCTATGTTCTCTTCTATGTTTCAGATGGGGGAACCCTGGAAGTGGACAGGCTTACCATAATGTGCCATTTTCTTTAAGTTTCTACCATCCTAAGAAAATTTCAGTGAAAACAATTTAACGTTTTCAAGTTATCCTATACTTAGCTAGTAAAACTTCTCTGAGGAGAAGCTGCCTACCAGTATTCATTTGCATAACTATACCTGTTAATAGAAAATTCCTAATGCAGACTTCTGCAACCAATGACCCGACATGGTTTTTGGATAATCCCTGGAGTTTTGATTCCATAATAGTAAAATCAAATGTGCAAACCAATGGCATATGTATAGCCCTGATCCTATGTGTTTCATTTAAAGGGAAAGGGCAACTATTTGCCATAGACCACGACTGGAATTTCAGAAGCGAAGAAACACCACTTATCACATTAAAAAACTAATTTGCCCTCATATTTTGATACTTCAACATTTTAATGGTGAGCAAAATGGATATGGTTTTCTTCAACCAATTTGTGTGGGGTACAACAAATCAAAACAGATGTTGTTTAGAGTAAATAGAGGGGTTTGAAGCATTTTGTGGTACATGCAGGCTGTCAAATTAAAAGTCACATCACCTGTACATGACTGGACGACTATTCCTAACATGAATAGTTTACAAGTATCAAGGGAATACTGTGTATGCTACTGAATTCTGAGATATCATCTCTGCCCTTCTCCATTTGGCAGTAGCAACCCAGGACTGTACATAATTGTATACGACAGGTTTATCTTCGCTGCTGTGACATAGTTACATAACATCTTGGGTTTTTATTATCAGGTCAGCCTTTCAAAACGGTCCTGAAAATGTACCAGGCCAAAAATGTATATTGGTGCTGGTGTTGGGAATTCCCTAACACAAATATTTACCCTGCACCCCAAAATATATTCATCACCTTGGATGAGTGGGTGATTAGAATTTTGCAAGGCTGCATTAAGTGCATTTTGTAAATTAAAATATATAAATTGTTGCAGACAAAAGGACCCTAGAACATTTCAAGGAAAGTGGGGTGGGCAGGTTGGAGGTCTGGAGAGCACTGATGACATTTTAACCTGATTGCCTGCTGGGTAGAATATTGCATTACATTTAACATACCTAACTCACCCATAAACCAAGCAGCTAAACTGACTAGCTTGCAATAGCTGAAATTCACCACTGCCTTTTGCTAATTATTCACATTCATACAATTGCCTGTGCTCGTGCTGATCCATGTGCAGGACATTCCACATCCCAGTCATTTTCAACATGGAGCGAAAGCTAAGTGCACATAGCTCTTATTACTGAAGAACTATTACTGCCAGAACTACTACCAGACCCTCATCAGTAGATCATAAGGCAGGACTATGCACATAGGGGCAACGCCTCAGTCCAGCACCCAGCCAAATACTGAAGTTGAGGTAGGCATGTGGGAAACGCACCGGGAGGACAGGATCTTTCCACACAGAGAACTGTGCAGCTTTGTAACTGCAGCCTGAAGTAGTTCGTGTAGCCTTAACACATCTTGTCTGTGGAGGTACAGGAATGTTGAGAGAGGACTGGAAAATCTTTGGGGCAGTGGGTCATCCAGACGCAGCCTTACCACCTTCTCTGCTACCATCTGACACTCTTGCCCCGACATGCAGGATGCCGAGCTCCTCATCAGGAGTATGTACTTCCCATGAAGACCCCATACAAATTTGGCCTGTCCACCCCAACCAGTTATTCTGCAGAGACAGGGGCAAGATTTTCTACGTTGGGAATAAGAAGGCAATTCAAATCCACAGACACATGACCATGCAATGCCTTGTATCTAAAAAGTGTAATCTTGTAATCAATATACTGTTTAATAAGAAGCCAGCACAGCCCTTGGGAGTTATGCTTGGAATGTTTAGTTCTGGTGATAAGCTTTGATGCTGACCTCTCAGCTTTATGGAGCTTTGTACAGCCATAGCACGTCAGTAATGTTATCTGATGGTAACAATGGCACAGATCCTTGAAAAATAATTATAGAAGAGGGTAAGCAATGTGATGCTTGTTAAAATGGAACATATATAAATATCAGTTGATCTAGATGGTCTGCATTTTAGCATATGAAATGAATTCCTGATCCTATTTACCATATCGCTGACAATGATTGTGAAAAGTCTTGTGCAACTGAGAATAACAGAGACTACAGAAAAGAAAATGTAGTGCTGACTTCTTCCAAAATGGAAGGAAGAGTGTTCCTGATAATTGCAACTGGGTAAGTCTAAATTCTAGTTCTAACTAAATAATGCAATATTTTTTGTTTTAAATCACCACAAACATGAGGAGCTGAACAGACAAACAGTGTTGGTTTATGAAGGTGATATCTTACCAAACTTCACTGCATTTTTAATAGAATACTACTGGATGGAAAGTATGCATTAGATGTAATATGTTTGGATATTAGTAAAGCATTTGATACCGGGTCTCTCAGAATCTTACTTGAAAAGGTAAATTCAAATCGACTTGGATCCACTGTCCTGTGAATTGAAAACTGTCTCAAAGACTATAAACAAAGGATAACGATAACTTGCAACCCCTAACTACCTGGAAACTTCCCCTTCGGGCAGGCTACTGTATAATTGTCCATTATGGTCTTCCTCTTTCCCCTAAAGCATCTATTATTGGCCATTACTGAAGATAGGACACTGGACTAAGCGTGTATTCTGGTATGGCAATGTTTATGTCCCTATGGCAAAGTATTAAGTAGGGGAATGTCCAGCAGAGTCCAGTCAGGATGGTTGATAGGTCTGGACTCATTTAACATTTTCTTTCACAATTTGGAGAAGAGAGTGTAAAGAACATGCTAGTGATATTTACAGCTGACAGGGATTAAGGAGGAGCTGTAAATACCCATGAGAACAGAAAAATAATACTGAGGGACCTAGAGAGATTAGAAGCATGTGTATAAAATGAGATTTACCTTCAAAATGTAAACTAATACATGTGGCAAGAAAATCTGAATCACTGATGGAGGAAGTGGAACAAGCAATTTTGAAAGCAAATTAGGTATGATAGAAAAGAAAAAGTTAGACATGAATTTCACATTGAAATTGGAGTCAAAAAGACTAATGCAATTTTTAGATGCATACAAAGTGACACCAGGTCACAGAGCAAGAAGGAAATAGTTCTCTTCAAAGGGGAAACAAAGGCAATGTGAGTTAGGCAATAGACTGGAAGCTGAGACACAATTGGTTCCATTTCCAACCCTGCCACAGAGTCACTGCGTGACCGTAAGCTGCCTACCTTATCATGTGTCTGTTTCCTCTCCAACCCTTTGTCTATCTTTTCTGTTTAGATTGTAAGCTCTTCAGTGCAGAGAAGAATGACAACTCAGTATCTAGATATCATTCATTGAAGCCACAAATGCTGGAATTTGATTTGCCATTGCAGCACAGCTCAGGAACCACCAGCCTTAAGCCAACCAGCTGTCATGCCAAACCAAGCTGCCAGCTGTCTGCTGAACGTGTCAAACACCCCAGAGGAGAAGAATGTCAGATGACAAGTCCATGACAAATGGTGTCAGTTCTATCAGAGAAATGCCACTTGGCAACACATAGAGCCGTCTGCAGCCACAGAGTGAGACAAAATTCTGAGCGGCATTGCTGCTGGCTATAACAACATATCATCAGAGTTTTTGAAGCACCTCCGACTGCTGGTGCAGTTCTTCTTGTGAGTGGTCAACCAACAGTGACTTCCAAAGAGATGGTAAATGTCACAAGTCATTGCTCTCATGAAACTGGAGGACTAACAATGTTGCAAGCCATTGACCAATATCCCTGTTATCTGTGCCATTCAAGGTGCTGGAGCATCTCATTCTCCAGGTCATCTTCCCAGAAGTGGAGTCAATTCTCAGCATTGAGCAAACAGGCTTTCAGAGAGGTTGGAGAAACTACAATCAAATGCTAACTTTGATAACATTAATCAAAAACGATCTTTAGAAAAGATGGGAGTCATATTTCTGGACCTAACAGCAGCATATGACACAGTCTGGCACATGGGGCTCTTAGTCGAATTGTTAAGAGCACTTCCAGCATGCATAGCCAACGCCCTTGATCTCCTCCTCCACTTGTGTTTCCAAGTGCACGTGGGAGACAGAGTTAGTGCATGGAAAAGAAATCAAGAGTCTACCCCAAGCCTCTTTGCTAGCACTAACACTTTTCAATTTGTACACAAACAACCTCCCACTTACCCAGTCCCACAAGTTCATGTATACAGATGGCATTTGCTTAGGCTTTCCAGCAGGGTCATTAACAGAATTTGAAGACTTGACTAAGATGGCCGAATACTGTAGTCAGTGGCATTTACGATCAAGTGTGCCCAAGACAGTATTGAGTGTGTTCACCACAACCGCCCAAAACTGAATATCTTTCTCAATGGACATTGCTAGAAACATGAATCCCACCTCTACCACAGAGTAACACTAGATAGATCTTTCACATATCTTAACTACCTGAGGAAAATTGAGGTCACATAAACAAATTAGCCAGCAATTCATGGTGAACAAATGCTCAAACTTTCCAATCATCCAGTTATTTAGCCCTCTGATACTCTGTAGCAGAATACTGTGCTCCAGTCTGGCTCCATTTATCTTACGTCAAGTTGGCTGACACACAACTACACTCAACCATGTTCTTCATAACTGAGATGATTTTACCCACATCAGTAGTGTTAAGCAGTATAGCTCCTCCACACATTCGTCATGAGGATACTACAGCTAGAATGATAGAGAAAATCAGGGCAAATCCAACCGCTATACACAGATCTCTTCAACCACTCAAGAATGTGCTTGTCGTCAAAGCACCTGTTGTGGGCCACTTGCCCTGCCCAGATTTCTCTGTGATCTCAATGTGGCATGAAGAATGGTCTACAGCTAACATCAGAACCAGTCTTTTATAACTGACCCGACCATGCATGTACCCAGCTTTGATTTGCTACACCACTCATGGGCCCTTCTGAACTGATTTCTAATGGGCCAGGGTCAATGTGCAGCCAACCTTCACACTTGGGGCCAACGAGACGATCCCATGTGTAGGTGTGGCCAAAGACAGACAATGTCACACATCACTGACGACTGCCCTCTGACCAGATTTAATGGTGGTCTGAGGACTCTGCACTTTGCTGATGAGTCTGCTACAAATTGGCTTGGCAAGCACCACACCCAATAAGAAGAAGGGCAGAGACTGTTTCTTACTATGCATTTGTTCAGTGCCACAACAGGGCCCCGATCTTGGTGAGGGCTTCAAAGTGTTCCTTAATATCTAAATAAACAATATCATAATATTTTACAAATATGTGAGGGGTGTAAACACCAATTTTTTAGGGGGCACAACTGAGCTAATGGAAGAGAAATAAGAAAAGGATCACTCAGAAACAGTGTCCTGAGTGAATAGGAAAGATTGGAAACCCTATTCTTTAATATTTTAAATTAGATAGGACAAAGAATTCTAGAAAGCTTACAGTAAGGAAAATTCTACATTGACAGGGAGGCTAGATGATTTTAGGAAAAAATAAATACATTTGAGTGCCTTCTCTCTGTCAGTTATAAACATTATAATGGCAAGAGATGCAAGCCATAGCTATCATATACATACTGAAAAGCAGGGGACACGCCCAATTCATAGCCCTAGGGAACTCCGTAATTCAAGGAGCAATATCAGAAGATCACTTATTTATAGTGACAAACTGGCACCACTGAGGCAAATACTAATGAAGCAATGTCAGAACAGTGCCCACAAGGCTCAGGATCTGCTACAAGTATTTTAAGAGAAACCTATGATCTACAGTATCAAGAGCCACAGAAAGATCAGTAAGAATTAAAATTGACAATGTGCCAGAATCCACCTACTATAAAACAGAAGGTCACTACAAATCCTCATTAAAGCTGTCTCAGTGCTTTGGCCTGATTGAAATTTTTCAAACAGTATGTTATCATCATGAAGGCAAGGGCTGCAGTTGCCCTGCCACAACCTTTTTCCAGAACCTTGCTAAGAAAGGTAGATTTGAAATAAGGTGGAAATCTGAGAAATTGCCTGAGGACAGCGAAAGGCTGCTTAATCAACTGCTCCAATCTCCAGCAAAGAAGAAACTCTCCCAGATGCCAAAAGAGGTGTTAATGATAGATATTATAAAAGGGAGCTGCTGCAGTATATCTTCCAAGCACTGCCACAAAAGCCTTCCTGGCAACAGATCAAGAGAACAGGTTGCAAGTGCAGGGCCACATCTATAATAAAAGACAGTGTGACAGATTTAAAATCCATAAGCTAGACTGAAGTACATAGTTCAGAATCCCAATGACCCAGCTCGAACTGCAGTTGCTGTTAGCCTGGGCCTTTAATAGAAAAGCATTTTTGTTACAAGACTGGAGCTTCTTCCCACTCCTTATCTTGTGTCCCTGATGATGGAAATTCCACCTGCCCAGATGTCTTTTCCAGTGCTGTTTGCTCCACATCACTTCCCTAAGAACCCTCTACTCCCGTTCCAGCTGTGAAGCTACAGTAGATTTTAATTGAGGTGACTATTCAGCCATAGTAGAAAGGAAGCTAGAAAGAGCAAGAATTCCTTGAGTAAGCATGGACCTATGTTGTAGCAGCTGTATCAGTGAAGGAGGGGGATGAAAAGGAATGGATCATCTTTGGTTGAGCAAGCCAAGTATGGGGGATTTGCCCTGGGCTTGGAAACGAAATTTAAATGGACATGGGCTCTCCCCTCCTTTTATCAGTTATTGTGTTTTGTAGTTTACCTTCATCTAAATAAAATAGCTCATTTTGACATTCCCCTCCCCATACTTGCAACTTCAACCTTCCTTCTTTAAAACCAGGAGGCTCTGCCACTGGTTCTTCACCTTCTCAGAGCTCTTTATTGGGTCTTTATTATTCCATCCTCATCATGAGAATTGTCATGTTATTTCCCCATACACAAAGAACAATAATATAATCATTCTCAGCCTAAATTGTTATTAATTTTGGTTTAAGGCAAACAATAAGGCAGAACAAAAGTCTCCATGCACACACAGTTTGCCCCCCTTCCCCTGTAACACACTGTAATCATTCTGCCTCACTCAAAGGCAGCTGACTCTGAAGACAATTAAAGGCATAAACACGGAAAAATGCAAGTACACAGAGAGCAGGATCATAACAGATTCAAAGCAAAACTGTATGTAGCTGTAGTTTGTTTTTTCAAGCTTTGACCTTGCTCCAATTTAATTACAGCTGAACCAGAATAGGGTTTAAAATGGTCCAGCCAGAGACAAAACAAAAACAAAGTGAACCTAGAAAGCCCCACACCCAAGTCTACCATAATCTGGAATCCTGGTAAAACTGCAACCTTTCCAGGTAACAACACAGAAAGAATATCCGGAAAATGTTATTAGTTGGTTATTTATTCCTGAAGTTCCAGCAGAGCCCAAACCAAAAATTAAAGCAAAAGTGCATAGAGACAAAGGAGCAGCTGCCTATTACTATCCTCTGGGTTGAGTCTAAGAAGGAGGATTAGTATCTTTTGTGCAAGTCTGAGAAATGTTTGTTCCTGGCTTCGATAACCGTGCTTTTTTTTTTTTTATATGCATTAGAAGAACCTTGTGCTTCACAAAGCTACTGAAGGGTTTTTCCTTTTCTTTTTTCCTTCCTAACCTGGAAAGCCTCCCTCTGGCAGCAGCTGAAGTTGGAGAAAATTCTTTATTAATTTCTGAGCAAGCTGACAGAGAAGTTGAGTGACAAGCTGGTAGTTTGTGAGCCCAGTGATGGTGTTTAAGCATCAGCTGGAGTAATGTGTGTTTTAGGGTGGGTGGTAGACACCTTCTTCAGAGTAGCTGTTAGCTATTTTCTTTTCCAAACATCTACTCCAATTCACCCTTTTCAGGTACAAGGCAGATAAGGTCAATCAAGTTTCTAATGGTACGTGGGTCCTGCCAGTGGCAGATCTGTCCTCTCCCTTCTAAATTTTTCCCTTTAGAAGTGCTATTTGTTTCATTACCAACAGGACCGGCTCTGGCTTTTTTGCCCTGATTACCAAACATTTTCAATATTACTGCTTTGCTACTAGAATCAAACTTTTATGCATATATAATTAACCCTATGGAAACACCATCAGGGAGGAGAAAATGAGAATCTGAGATTAAGGTCAAATCCTGGGGATTGTCCCTGATGCACTAGCAGAAAGACAAGATGCAATGGATGTGGTTTAATTAGACTGCGACTTTATTAACTTAATTCATCTGGGAACTATCCAGCAATAACTTGTACAGTGCAGGTCATGATTCCTTCCTTAATCATTTCCACCTGGTGGAGGGCTGCTGTCAGCCCCCCATCCCTCCATATCTGATTCTCCTGCATTGTTGGCACCCCACTACCCTCCCTTGATATGAGGGTTAGGGAGCTGGGGAAGAGGGTTTTTCTCCTCACTAAACAAGAAATGAGGAGCCACAACCCCATTCCCCAGCTTCATTAATGGATGCCCTCTGCTAAATCCCCTTGCAACTCTGATTTATCAGGGAATTGGACCCTGTGTAGAATGAGTATTCTGTGTAGAATGAGGTGCTGGACACCTGCCAAATTGCAGCAACTTGAACCTAACCTCCTGACCTACCCAAGTGGTACCCTGATCTGCAGGGGAGGAAGGCAAAATACCTGCCACAGCTCAGTCAATCTAGCAATGAGGAAAAATTTCCTTTGCCCACAGCAGACCCAAACACCCAGCTATATGCTAATTCTAGACATGGGAAGGTGCGAGCTGTTTCTCTGGATGTGAGAGGGGGCTCAGACGGGAGGTATATGGTATATACATCCTCCCCTATGTGCATAGGGGCCAATGGGTTATTTGAGCCTCACCGCTCTGCCCATCAGCTCAGGTGATTCCTTTCCCCCTGCCAGCCACCCTCCTCCCCAATTTCTGAAGTAGGGGGGACCCTTAAAGGAGCCACTACCCTTTTTTCTTGCGAGTCCAGACAAAGTCCCCCACCCCTTTGAGATTGGAGGTAGCAATGTATCAGAAAGAGCATGCTGGACTCTGAAGTAGAAAAAAATGGGCACTGATATTTCACAGGAGACTAAGGAACAGCAGGAGGGACAGACACTGAACATCTAAAGTAGCAGGTGCCAGGGGAGTGAGCCACACACAATAATGCTGCAACACAGTCAAGAGCCAGAGATGGAAAGAAGGAAAAGAAAATAATGAATTCTTCCTGAAGCCTCTTGCATGGTTATTACTGAATGAAACAACAAGGCAGCCAGCAATGGGACAAGTTCCATCAACTTGTGAAGAGGAAATGCAGATAAAGAAACAGATGGCACTTTAGTCTCCTGCAACACAAAGGGGATGGAGACTTGCCCCTAACGCTTATGTGGGGAAATTCCTGGGTGGCACGAAGCCAGCACAGCCTTAGGGGACTGTTCTAGCCAACACAAGTTAGAGCAGACCTTTACGGATATGTTTATATCGCAATGTAAGCCCAGGGTTAGTAGAACTTCAGTTAGAAGAGCATGGGTTTGTTAATCTTGGGCTTGAGCGTCTACCCTCATTTGCAACCCTAGGTTAGGAATTTTTTAACCCTGGGTCCCAACTGGGACTCCAGCATCTATACTGTATTATGCGGGTCCAACCACCCATATCCCAGACTTCCTAGTGCTCTTCCAAAACGTGACCACTCCAGCCCGTTGTTCATGCAGTATATTAAAACTTAACAGCCCACCAAACTTGACTGTCCAGAGGACAAAGTCTGCTCATGGGATTGTGGAATACAAGAGCATTAGTCCAGTGGGGTTGCTTCTACACTGCAAAACAACAGGACATGAATCCTGGGACCCAGCTTGATTCAGGCTCCGACCCTCCACTCCTGTGGGATCCTGGGACTCTGGTTCCGAGACCTGTGTTCTAGCGCGATTTGTTGTAAATGGAAAGGGGGTTAGGCTTGAACCTAAATTTGAACCCTGGGCTTACACTGCAATGTACCCACTCGTGCTCTGGGAATCAATTCCTAACCTGGAGTTACAAATGAGTATAGATTCTCAAGCTGTAGGCTTACAAACCCAGCATCTGCTAACTTGAGTTCTACTAACCCTGGGCTTATGTTGCAGTGTAGACATACCCTAAGAGTTCTAACATGTGCTGGGGGCTGCTTCAGCCTCCGGCTGCTCCTCAGATTGGTATAGAGGAAATGCTGTCCTGGATCAGATCTGTGGTCCTTCTAGTCCAGTAGCCATTCACCAAAAGTGGGCAGTACCAGATGCTTCAGAGCAGATGCAAGAAGCCCTACAGTAGTTATGGGATAACCTGTCCCTAAGGGAAGTTTCCACCTAATCTCCAATAGAGGAGCACCCTTTCCAAAACTTTTAAAAATGTATATTCTTTTCTACTATATATTTCTAGATATAGCCTTATTATCTATATAAACATTTAATCCTTTTTCAAATCCAGTCAAGCTCTTAGCTTCCATGGTACCTTGCAGCAATGAGTTTCACAAGCTATTTGAATATTATGTTAAAATTGTTTCGTTTTATCAATTTACAATTTGCCACCTATGAATTTCATTGAATGTTCTCTTTCTTGCATTATGAATAATGATGATCAGAGGCTCCTGATCTACTTCTCTGTCCCATTACTTTTCCACTGACTTACAACTAGTAGTAATGCTTGTGCAAAGTGAGTACAAAGAGTATAAAATGATACCACCAGTATAAGTGAGTGGAAAATATTGATCTGATGGTGTTTTACGCCAAACTCTGTGTAAAGGCAGTAGAGGATCAGGCCCACTATCATTTGGCTCAGAAATAAAACCCAAGACAATGACATTTCTTGCCATATTAGTTCTCTCTCCTGACTACATATCTACTTCACTACTTACTGTAAACACCTGTAGAGTTATCTTCCATTTCCACTTGAAAAATCTATTATGGAGTAAGGCTGGGACACAACTGCTGCCGTGCTCCTCCCCAGAAATGGCTATTTCTGTTAGCACTTTAGGCGTTTAAGACTATTAATAACAGACATTCTGATGTTAGACCATTATTAATGCATCAGCACAAGTTTTAATTACTACTTTACAGTCTGTGTTCTCCCTTAGACTTGAATCAAGTAAACTGGTAGCCCTTACACAAACACACAGCATGTGTGTTGAATGCAATGATGTCAAGCGGAAGCTGTACACAAAGCATGCAGCAGACACTGTGTGAAATCACTTTTCTAAAATGGAGATGCAGGCCCCTTGTCTGGCACCTAGAGAGCTGAAACTATGTCACAGTTATAAAACCATCACAGCCTCAGATACAGTCAAGTCTATTTTTCAGTTCAACTTGTCTGGTCATGAAAAATATTAAATTTGCCGATGGGACAGGTATACCTAAAAAGATCTGGGTACCACCAAACTCTTCCTACGATAGCAAAATCTCATACAATTTATGTGCAATGCAAATTCCCTGCCTCTAATTTCAGGTCAGCTATTCTTTACCTAAGCAATATTTAGTACAATAAATGAAAGAGAATGGTTTGCATTCATCCATTCATTAGGAGTTTGGAGGAAAGAGGGACTAGTATAATGTCTCCTCCTGCTTGAAGCTGGAGTTCTACAAAGTTTCTTCCAACTGCATCACTTGGTACGCAGGGACTACAGTAATGGAGCAGAATGAAAAATTTCAGTACACAGACACTTCACTTCAGCTACTTGCCCCACGGATGAATCATGTTGGAACCCTATCGGAGTACTCCTAGTGGTGGGGACTCTAGAATTTGATCCTACTTGATAGATGTCTGAGTATGAACTTAGCCAAATGTGCAGCAAAATATACACACATCATTTTGTTCAGGATCCCTTCTCCTGACAGTCTATTGGGTGCTATCTGCAGTCATGGATCCTCACAAAGCTGGCTGAATTAAATATTATAAATAAATTATCCAACAAATGTAGTCCATTATCTGTGTGTGATTCATTTGACAGCTGACCCTAATGTCTGAGGATACATTTATTATTCTTGAGTGTTTGCTGAATAGTTTGGACAATCTATTTTCAGCCCATGGGTTCAAAACTGTTCACTTCAATTATTCACTATTTGTGAATATATTAGTCACAAGTCACATGGTATTGATTCTACTCTGATTGGTTATGCAGAACATTTTAAATACTTCACACATGAATACCCTTGTTTGCATGTGAATATAGGGATTCTTACAAAGATCAGCCATTCCCCAGATATGCATGTGAGCAAAACTCATTCCTGAAAATATCAAGGCAAGTTCAAGATTTTGGTCTTTATTTTCAAGGCACTCAATAGCCTGGGCCCAGCATATCTAAAGATCACCGAATGCTTCAGGATGAAGACCATGGTAAACAACTCCACTCCTCAGGTACAATAGAACTTTCTACCACCAGGGCCAGGGGCGGCTCTAGTTTTTTTCCTGCCCCAAGCACAGCAGGCAGGCTGCCTTTGGCGGCCTGCCTGCGGGAGGTCCGCTGGTTCTGCGGCTTCGGTGTACCCTCTGCCGAATTGCCGCCAAATCCACGGGACTGGCGGACCTCCCGCAGGCAAGCCGCCGAAGGCAGCCTGCCTGCCGCCCTCGCAGGGACCGGCAGGGCGCCCCCCGGCGGCTTGGAGCGCTGGTGCCTGGAGCCGCCGCTGACCAGGGCAACGCTTGTTTGCACAGGAGACAGATCTTACTCCGGGGCCACCCCCCGACTGTGGAATCAACTCCCCCAGGAGCTAAGGAACATCACAAACCTCATCACCTCCTGCTCCAAGTGCAAGGCACGCTTCTTTGACCTTGCCTTCTTTTAACATAAATGCATAGCAGGATGTACATGTAAATAAAATTTCCAAAACAAAACCCTACTGAAACAAATCACTCCATTTCACATACAACTCTTCCCCTGGGGGAATGAATCACACATGACAGATGTTAGTCATGTCCCTTAATGCACCACTGGAAGGCACTCAGATACCCTAGCAATAAGGCCAGTGTAAGAAAGAACCTGTATAGAATCAAATGGAATAGATAACACTGAATAAAATACATGATTTTTGATAGAATTCGCTTAACTCTTGCATAAATGTATATTTTGGTAAGTAAGATCAAAAAGCTGTGGATATTGGCTAATCATTTTCTAGAAATTATGAACGCAGAATACATTTTCATCTGTTCATAAACTGCAAGCTGAACTAGAAAAAGTACTGCTTGCTTGTGAGGTCAAATGCATTTTTCTTGCAATAGAAAGTACATCAATAATATTCTCCCCCAGGTTGGCTTGGTAATAATTATTTCACTTATTCAGCATAAATATTTCACACCTTTTCAAACGTGCAAGCAAAATCCCAAATAAGGCCCCGATCTAACAAAGCACATGCTGAACTTTGGGCATGGTAAGAAGCCCCATTGAATTCAACGAGACCATTCATCTGCTTACAGTTAGACATATACCTTTCTGTTTTGCTAGACAGGGACATAAGTGACAAAATCTTTGTGAGCATATGCTTTTGCTCCTTAGAATGGGACTGGTGGATCAAATAGATCCTGCAGTGTGCTGACAGCTCTTGCAAGGTGCTCAACACTCAGAACTCCTATTGAAGCCCAGAAGGGAGACCAAGGTGTAAAAGGTGCACTGAGATTCTGGGCAGCACTGCAGCCCATAGAGTAGCTTGCAGTGGCTGCCGTAGGCCCCAAAGGGCTGTCTAAATTACACCAGGGTCTCTCCTGGGGTGGCAAGTTAGGTGCTGAGCCTCTTAGGTGTTAGGCTCTGTGTTCTTAACGGAACAGAACTCTGGTACAACAGAAAAGGTAGTTTCCTTCCATTTCAATAATGAGATGAAGCCTGAAGTCCCTTCTCCTAGCTATATGCTGCCATTGATTTTTAAGCAACTCTCTGCATTGAAATTAAAGGGAGTTCTGTTTAGAAATCAATGGAACAATTTACCCTCCATTTTTACCTAGCCATTACTCAGGTAGACACTTACCGGAGTCAATGGCAGTTTTGCCCAAGTAAGAATAGAGTAAAAAAGTAAGTAAGGATGTCAGGAGTTGGCCGAATAATAGTACAGTGCATATATCTAGTACCTGTTACCCAAGATTACAAACATTGGGTGAGATTTTCAAAAGGGCTCAGTTCTGTATTAACTTTTCCCCACTTGAAGTCAATGGGGAAACGTCCATTGTCTTCAAGGGGAGCAAAATTAGGCCAAGGTTGGGCAATTTTGAAAATCCATCCCATTAATCCCAAAACATCCTCATGAAGGAATATACAAGGAACACTTCCTCCATTACCGAAACACAGCCATTTCTAGTTTGGAATGCAGCAGCTATCACATCACAAGGTGTCACCACACTATATAAATTTTTCCATAACCATTTTTTTCAAATTGCTATTAAAATTTTCTAGAGCTGTGTAAAAAAAATTGCACAAAAGCAGAAAATGAACAGCCATAATTGATCAGACCAGTAGTCAATCTACTTCAGTATCCTCTCTCCAACAATGGTCAGTACTCGAAGCTTCAGATGAAGATTAAAGAAATCAAGTGGGAAGTTAAGAAATAACCGGCTTAGAATGAAAGTTAGAGGTTGGTGTTTGCCGTGAAGCATGAAGGTTTATCATCCTTCCATTTTTTATTTTATCCTTATTAAGGAAACTGACTTCTTATGTGCACACAAAGTGGTGTTAAAAATGTTCAGTTTAGCTGGTTCATAGAGAAAATAGATATTCACTATGGGAAAACATTAAGGCTGACTGAGAACATTCTTGCAGCAGATGATCATCATCAAAGAGAAACAAATATGGTGTTTAATGCTGCTTTGCTGGTGATCTTGATAACAGGTATTTTCAAGCTCAAGTCAAGGATAGTAGCTACATGCTCTGTCAATACACTGTTAACCACGATTGATTTGGCTTGGTGACAGATAATCTATTATGCACTAATACACCAACCTTACTAAATCAAAGGTAGTTTGTTCTAGCAAAACAAAGGGACACAAAACAGGGGAATGCATGAAGACGAAGTGACGGCTTTGCTTTACCTCAAGCCCATCCCTTTACAAGGTGAAGATAGTTTTGGGGAGATCTTCAAAGGTGTGGGGTAGGAAGACTGTTTCTGTTACTTTCCCCAAACAGTGCAAGGGTGGAAAAGTAGACAAAACAGCCTTAATGAAGTATCAAAACAAGTTGGGAGAGAGACTAGGAACAACAAAAAGGGGTACAAAATAGCCAGGATGGCTGCAGGAGCCTTAAATTCAGAATCAAGATAAGTGGACGTGTTTATGTACACCCTAGGAGCTGGAAAAAAAATAGACTAATTTCTTATCATTGCCTCATGTAAAAGGAGCCAAAATAGAATCTCTTGGACGACCATTTACCTTGGGTTATGCTCTTTGGCCTTGTTGCTCAGAGCAGGAGAACATTTATCTTGGTTTCTACTGGATTCCCTTGTTTATGGTTGTTTATCACGTAATGTCACTGTGACAGAGTGCTGAGGGTCTAGCACATGTACAAAAGGACCCAGGAAAGAATGCTGAGGAGGAAGAGAGAGGACTCAGAGCACCTCACAAAGGGAGTTCTCTGAGTGGACACACCTTACTCCACCCCCTTCTTGAAGAAGGGGTTAGAAAGTTCAAATATAATGTCACGGAAACACAGATATGTATTGGCAGAGGGATTAAAACACTGTAAATAAACTCCACGGTGGTGTTTATAAGCAAGTTCTCAGAGCAGTCTGTTCCTGGAGAAAGGTAGAGGTGCGGCACACTTCCCCCAGGAGGTTTATGTCCACTGCTGCACGGTGTTGGGTGCTGCATGATTTCATCTTCCACTGGCTTAAGGACACCTGAGGACACTCTGCATCTTTCAGGATTGCACTCTTACCCTAACATTTATAGGTTTCCTCCATTGCACTCTGTGTTGATAACAGCCAGAATTTCTGTAACTCACGTGATCTTCATTTCTCTACTGTCAGGCATCCTTTGTTGGACACAGGGGTTAAAAGACCCTGATCAATTATAAAAGGACAAAGGAAAGCAGTGGGGAGAGATCCTGCATCAGAGAATTCTCATGTTGCATTATGCACCTGGCTACATTCAACACATCACTGAATGGCATCTGCACTCTGTGGCAAAAGTGTTACCAAAAGGGCTTTGAATCAGCACCAGCTGCCCAGAGGTGGGTAGAAGTGTGAGAAGCCTAAAGTCAAAGGATTGTAAACACATCAATAGACTGGCACGGTTCCAAATCTGGGGTGTTGAATTGGCTCTGCCGCCTGTTCTGCCACTCCTAGGGCTAAAGGGATGTTCCATTATTAATCCATCTCTGAGCTGGATTATCTTTTGCAAATCAAACAATACCTTTCACAGCTGCACAAATCCACTTCTGGCTGTACTGAAGCAGCTATGGAGGGGGAGTTGAGGGTTATTAAATAAAATCTTCTCAAGGCCTTTTCTCTGGAAGGCACACATGGCATGGGCCAAAACTAATTTCCTCCACCCAACCAAGTCTAGCAAGAATAGGTCAGCCAGGCACA